>NW_024404550.1:0-10000 GCF_905171775.1 Rana temporaria | reverse complement strand
AAATATGTGGAGGAGCTGAAGGTTGGAGTGACCAAACGTCAGCCTGGAAACCTTCATGACTTGGAGAGGAGAAAATCCCTCCTGAGATGTGAGAACCTGGAGGCCAACTCCAAGAAACGTCTGACCTCTGTAACCCCCGACAAGGAACCTCCCCCAACTACTAAGGAACCTTCCCCCAACTACTAAGGAACCTTCCCCCAACTACTAAGGAACCTTCCCCCAACTACTAAGGAACCTTCCCCCAACTACTAAGGAACCTTCCCCCAACTACTAAGGAACCTCCCCCCCAACTACTAAGGGACCTCCCCCCCAACTACTAAGGGACCTCCCCCCCAACTACTAAGGGACCTCCCCCCAACTACTAAGGGACCTCCCCCCAACTACTAAGGGACCTCCCCCCAACTACTAAGGGACCTCCCCCCAACTACTAAGGGACCTTCCCCCAACTACTAAGGAACCTCCCCCCAACTACTAAGGAACCTTCCCCCAACTACTAAGGAACCTTCCCCCAACTACTAAGGAACCTTCCCCCAACTACTAAGGAACCTTCCCCCAACTACTAAGGAACCTCCCCCAACTACTAAGGAACCTTCCCCCAACTACTAAGGAACCTTCCCCCAACTACTAAGGAACCTTCCCCCAACTACTAAGGAACCTCCCCCAACTACTAAGGAACCTCCCCCAACTACTAAGGAACCTCCCCCAACTACTAAGGAACCTTCCCCCAACTCCAAGAAACGTCCGACCTCTGATCGCCAACAAGGTATTCTCCACCAATCACAAGTCATGTTCTGTGAGGGGTTCACATACTTATTCCACTCATTAAAATGAAAATCAATTTAAAACTTTATGAAATGTGTTTTTCTGGATATTTTTGCTGTTCTAATAAAACCGACCAATAAAATTACAGAGACCGATCGTTTCTTTGTCACAGAATCTGCCGCCGATCATGCGCGTCAAGGGCTTCGAATTCAAAGATCTTCATAGAATAGCGGAGGAGGAAGCGGCGTCCTTACCGTGTTTGGGCGGGCACTGAAAATACTGGACTCCGCCCACACTTCCATCATTCTTTCCTTCGGATTCGTCAATTTCAATGCCAGCCCATTGCCCGGTGGCAAACTGGGTGGAGCCACAGAACCTCAGAGTGCCGACCTATAGGAGGAGAGTGACAGCGCCAAGGTGAGGATTTCCCGAGCTCATTAATAAACAGATCTTATTTTTTCTAATTGTTGCTTTTATTCCAAATCAGAATATGAAAAAATAAATAAAAAATAAACAGCAAACTCTGCGAGTTCATCCAATAGCAGCGTGGGTGTATTACCCCCCAAATCCCAACAGAATTCATAAAGAGAGAGGAAGGGAGGAGATTACATTTACTGGTTTTACATTACTTCAGTTACTTCCTGGTTTCTGGCCTAGGCCACAATGATGTCATACATACCAGGAAGGGGAGGGGTTTTCTCAGCTAAGCACACCCTCCTGCCTGCATGCCTGAGCTAAGGGCAGATGGATTCCAGGATACTCGTGCACATGGGAGGAGTATTGGGAAGAGCCTGTGATCCTCAAGCACATGGGAGGAGCCTGTGCTAATCATGCACATGGGAGGAGCCTGTGCTACTCATGCACATGGGAGGAGTATTGGGAGGAGCCTGTGATACTCATGTACATGGGGAGGAGCCTGTGATCCTCATGCACATAGGAGTATTGGGAGGAGCCTGTGATACTCATGCACATGGGGAGGAGTATTGGGAGGAGCCTGTGATACTCATATCCGTGGGAGGAGCCTGGGATCCTCATGCACATGGGAGGAGCCTGTGATACTCATATTTGTGGGAGGAGCCTGTGACACTTATGTACATGGGATGTTTTCCTTTTTAATAAATTTGCAAAGATTTCAAAACAATCTTCTCTCACGTTGTCATTATCGGGGATGTTTGTAGAATTTTGAGGAAAATAATGAATTTATTCCTTTTTGGAATGAGGCTGAAATATAACAAAATGTGGGAAAAGTGAAGCTCTGTGAATACTTTCTGGATGCATTGTGTGTATATACCGGTATATATATCATATCATAGAATATCACTTTGAATAATAAGCTTTTTTTTGTTGCACTAAATTTCCAAATTATCACAGCAAATACTAGAAAAATAAATAAATAAAACAAAAAAAAAACAGCACTTGCACACCTGAGCGCCGTAAATTTGGGCGCAAGTTCCGTATGCAGAAAGAACTTGCGCCCTTAGTTACGACGGCGTAACGTATGTGTGGCAGCGTAAGCCCGCCTAATTCAAATGGGGATGTTGTGGGCGTGTTTTATTAAAATTTTACTTGACCCCGTGTATTTGACTTTTTTTTGTGAACGGCGCATGCGCCGTTCGTGAAAAAATCCCAGTGCGCATGCTCGAAATTACGCCGCAAAGCCTCATTGGTATCGACGTGAACGTAAATGACGTCCAGCCCTATTCGCGAACGACTTACACAAACGACGTAAAATGTTCAAAACTCGGCGCGGGAACAACGGCCATACTTAACCACTTCCCGACCCGCGTATTGTAAATCTACGTCCTCTTTTTAAACATGGATATCTCAGTAACGGCAGCCGCTGCCACAACTGAGATATCCATGTTTTCAGCGGGCGGCCGTGTGAACGATAACGGCGGTCTCCGCGGCGGATTCACCACGAGATCGCCGTTATCGGTGGCGGGAGAGGGGCCCCCCCTCCCGCCGCTTTTCCGCGCCCTCCGCCGCTTACCGGAGCCGTCGGTAGCGGCGGAGGAGATCCGATGCTGCCGCCTTGTGTGTGAGGACTTGAGTGAGGGCAAGATGGCCCCCACCCGTCCTCATAGCTCTGCTGGGCGGAAGTGACGTCAAAACGTCAGTCCCGCCCAGCCTCTTAAAAAGAGACAATTTTTTTTCTGTCATTTTTTTAAATGACAAATTTTCCTTTTTTTTTTTTTTTTCTTGCATTTAAGCCTAAATATGAGAGGTGACGTCTTTTTGACCCCTCCCCCAGATGTGACCCCTCCCCCGGATCTCATATATAAGAGGACCTGTCATGCTTTTTTTCTATTACAAGGGATGTTTACATTCCTTGTAATAGGAATAAAAGTGATCATTTTTTTTTTATATATTTTAGTGTAAAAAATAATAAAATCAATAAAATTAAATAAGAAAACAAAAAAAAATAATTTTTAAAGCGCCCCGTCCCGACGAGCTCACGCGCAGAAGCGAACGCATACGCGAGTAGCGCCCGCATATGAAAACGGTGTTCAAATCACACATGTGAGGTATCGCCGCGATCGTTAGAGCGAGAGCAATAATTCTACCCCTAGACCTACTCTGTAGCTCAAAAAATGCAACTTATAGAATTTTTTAAACGCCGCCTATCTAGATTTTTAAGGGTAAAAGTTTGACGCCATGCCACGAGCGGGCGCAATTTTAAAGCGTGACATGTTGGGTATCATTTTACTCGGCGTAACATTATCATTCACAATATATAAAAAAATTGGGCCAAATTTATTGTTGTCTTATTTTTTAATTCAAAAAAGTGAATTTTTTCCAAAAAAAGTGCGCTTGTAAGACCGCTGCGCAAATACGGTGTGACAAAAAGTATTGCAATGACTGCCATTTTATTCTCTAGGGTGTTAGAAAAAAAAATATATAATATTTGGGGGTTTTAAGTAATTTTCTAGCAGAAAAAAACTGTTTTAGTCTTGCAAACACCAAATCTGAAAAACACCTAAGGTCTTTAAGTGGTTAACATTAGCTACGCCACATTTAGCAGGGGCAACTTTACGCCGGAAAAAGCATAACATAGACGTAAAAAAATGCGCCGGCGAGACGTACGTTTCTGAATCGGCGTAAATACCTAATTAGCATATTCCTTGCGCAACTATACGGAAACGCCACCTAGCGGCCGGCCTGGAATTGCAGCCTAAGATACGACGGTGTAAGACACTTACACCTGGCGGATCTTAGGGATATCTATGCGTAACCTGATTCTCTGAATCAGGCGCATAGATACGACCGACGGAACTCAGAGATACGACCGACGGAACTCAGAGATACGACGGCGTATCTCCTATCTGAATCCGGGCCCTGAAGACTAAAGACAAGACTAAAGGGGGAGGAGCCGGAATACCTGTGCAAGACTGAAGGGGAGGAGCCGGAATACCTGTGCAAGACTGAAGGGGAGGAGCCGGAATACCTGTGCAAGACTAAAGGGGGGAGGAGCCAGAATACCTGTGCAAGACTAAAGGGGGGAGGAGCCGGAATACCTGTGCAAGACTAAAGGGGGGAGGAGCCAGAATACCTGTGCAAGACTAAAGGGGGGAGGAGCCGGAATACCTGTGCAAGACTGAAGGGGAGGAGCCGGAATACCTGTGCAAGACTAAAGGGGGAGGAGCCGGAATACCTGTGCAAGACTGAAGGGGAGGAGCCGGAATACCTGTGCAAGACTGAAGGGGAGGAGCCGGAATACCTGTGCAAGACTAAAGGGGGGAGGAGCCAGAATACCTGTGCAAGACTAAAGGGGGGAGGAGCCGGAATACCTGTGCAAGACTAAAGGGGGGAGGAGCCGGAATACCTGTGCAAGACTAAAGGGGGGAGGAGCCGGAATACCTGTGCAAGACTGAAGGGGAGGAGCCGGAATACCTGTGCAAGACTAAAGGGGGAGGAGCCGGAATACCTGTGCAAGACTGAAGGGGAGGAGCCGGAATACCTGTGCAAGACTGAAGGGGGGAGGAGCCGGAATACCTGTGCAAGACTAAAGGGGGGAGGAGCCAGAATACCTGTGCAAGACTAAAGGGGGGAGGAGCCGGAATACCTGTGCAAGACTAAAGGGGGGAGGAGCCAGAATACCTGTGCAAGACTAAAGGGGGGAGCAGCCGGAATACCTGTGCAAGACTGAAGGGGAGGAGCCGGAATACCTGTGCAAGACTAAAGGGGGAGGAGCCGGAATACCTGTGCAAGACTGAAGGGGGGAGGAGCCGGAATACCTGTGCAAGACTAAAGGGGGGAGGAGCCAGAATACCTGTGCAAGACTAAAGGGGGAGGAGCCGGAATACCTGTGCAAGACTGAAGGGGAGGAGCCGGAATACCTGTGCAAGACTAAAGGGGGAGGAGCCGGAATACCTGTGCAAGACTGAAGGGGGGGAGGAGCCGGAATACCTGTGCAAGACTGAAGGGGGGAGGAGCCAGAATACCTGTGCAAGACTAAAGGGGGGAGGAGCCGGAATACCTGTGCAAGACTGAAGGGGAGGAGCCGCTGACTTTTATATACACAAGAGAAGGAGTCAGAACAGTGACAATCACAAGGCGTGGTTTAGCCAAATCATGGAGCTCGGCATCAAGTATTTAACTTTTATTGCGTCTCCATACACACGGGGGTGGGGGGGGGGGGGTGTAAAACGTTCGATGTGAGGATCCTACAAAAAAAAAAAAAAACACACAATCAGGTTAAATTGCCGCACTTCCTGTAGTACATTTGGTTCCATACATCACCAGCGCCATCTAGTGGTCACAATGCTTTACGGTATTTCTGGAAAAATAGATCCGTACATTGCGGCCAATAGGGTCGCGGTAACGATAATGATAAACATATTAGAGAAAATACGGCAACTTCTGTCCCGATTGTGTGAAAGTCTCTCAATGCCGTGAAGAGAACATTAAATTACAAAATTAAAAACAAATTGGTTTTTAATAAAAACTGTTCCAGTGAGATTAAAGATGGCTGCTACAGTGGGGGGGGGGAGGAAAGTATTGATCGGCGGCTGATTCTGTGAGAAAGAAACGATCGGTCTCTGTAATTTTATTGGTCGGTTTTATTATATCAGTGAGAGAATCCCAACAAAAATATCCAGAAAACACATTTCATAAAAGTTATAAATTGATTTGCATTTTAATGAGTGGAATAAGTATGTGCACCCCTCACAGAACGCGACTTGGTGATTGGTGGAGAATCCCTTGTCAGGGGTCACAGAGGTCAGACGTTTCTTGGAGTTGGGGGAGGTTCCTTAGTAGTTGGGGGAGGTTCCTTGTCGGGGGTCACAGAGGTCGGATGTTTCTTGGAGTTGGCCTCCAGGTTCTCACACATCTCTGGAGGGATTGTCTCCTCTCCAAGTCATGAAGATTTCCAGGCTGATGTTTGGGAACTCGAACCTTCAGCTCCCTCCACATATTTTCAATGGGATTAAGGTCTGGAGACCGGCTAGGCCACTCCAGGACCTTTATGTGCTTCTTCTTGAGCCCCTCCTTTGTTGCCTTGGCCGTGTGTTTTGGGTCATTGTCAGTGACAGCGCCGCCCTCCCAAAAGGTACCCCTCAAAATGACTGGCCCTTTAAGTGTGTGGAGGGTGCCGGACACACAGCTGCTATGGGAAGCATGACGCGTTTGTAATCATGTGATAACAAACAAGAAGCTCTATTGGCTTCATTTAGAAAGTCCTCGGGGCGCTGAGCTCTGCGCCCAGAACACTCCCTCTATAGGTCTATATCATTGTTCCCTGCTGTGGTGTGTGATTGGTGGGTCCCGCCCCTTCACTTCCAGGTTCTCGGACTCATCATAGGCCATCCGAAGGTGTAGGACGGGCGACTTTTACTGCAAGAGCTGCGAGTACGAGAAAACCTGCTGTAAAAGGGGGCGCCTGACAAGGAAACCTGCTGTAAAGGGGGGGGCTCTGACGGGGACACCTGCTGTAAAAAGGGGGAGGCCGACGGGGACACCTGCTGTAAAAAGGGGGAGGCCGACGGGGACACCTGCTGTAAAAAGGGGGAGGCCGACGGGGACACCTGCTGTAAAAAGGGGGAGGCCGACGGGGACACCTGCTGTAAAAAGGGGGAGGCCGACGGGGACACCTGCTGTAAAAAGGGGGAGGCCGACGGGGACACCTGCTGTAAAAAGGGGGAGGCCGACGGGGACACCTGCTGTAAAAAGGGGGGGGGCCGACGGGGACACCTGCTATAAAAAGGGGGAGCCCGATGGGGACACCTGCTGTAAAAAGGGGGAGCCCGACGGGGACACCTGCTGTAAAAGGGGGAGGCCGACGGGGACACCTGCTGTAAAGGAGGAGGCCGACGGGGACACCTGCTGTAAAAGGTGAATGGGTCGAGGTACAATATACCCCATACTCATTCAAATAGGGTGGGGGGGCTTCCAGATTCTGATAAGCCCTCCCCCAGCAGACCCCGACAACCAACATCCAGGGTTGTCGGGAAGAGGCCCTTGTCCCCATCAACATAGGGGCAAAGTGCTTTGGAGTGGGGGGTGCAGGGCCCTCCTGCCTTAAAGCAAATGTTAAGGGCATGTGGCCTGGTATGGTTCGGGGGGGGAGCGCTGCATGCTCAGATAAGTGTCTGGTATGGATTTTGGGGGGGGGACCCCACCCTGTTTGGGTGGGGTTCCCCTTAAAAATCAATACCAGTGCAAAGGGCCTGGTATACTCTTGGAGGGGGAACCAACGCCATTTTTTTTCCATTTGGCGTGGGGGTTCCCCTTCAAGATCCTCAGAGCCACATGCCAGAGGACGGCGATCCAATGGGCTGAAGTCGGATCAGTGGAGAGGACGGCGATCCAATGGGCTGAAGTCGGATCGGTGGAGAGGACGGCGATCCAATGGGCTGAAGTCGATTCAGTGGAGAGGACGGCGATCCAACGGGCTGAAGTCGGATCAGTGGAGAGGACAGCGATCCAATGGGCTGAAGTCGGATCGGTGGAGAGGACGGCGATCCAATGGGCTGAAGTCGGATCAGTGGAGAGGACAGCGATCCAATGGGCTGAAGTCGGATCAGTGGAGAGGACGGCGATCCAATGGGCTGAAGTCGGATCAGTGGAGAGGACAGCGATCCAATGGGCTGAAGTCGGATCGGTGGAGAGGACGGCGATCCAATGGGCTGAAGTCGGATCGGTGGAGAGGACGGCGATCCAACGGGCTGAAGTCGGATCGGTGGAGAGGACGGCGATCCAACGGGCTGAAGTCGGATCCGTGGAGAGGACGGCGATCCAATGGGCTGAAGTCGGATCAGTGGAGAGGACGGCGATCCAACGGGCTGAAGTCGGATCAGTGGAGAGGACGGCGATCCAACGGGCTGAAGTCGGATCCGTGGAGAGGACGGCGATCCAACGGGCTGAAGTCGGATCGGTGGAGAGGACGGCGATCCAATGGGCTGAAGTCGGATCAGTGGAGAGGACGGCGATCCAATGGGCTGAAGTCGGATCAGTGGAGAGGACGGCGATCCAATGGGCTGAAGTCGGATCAGTGGAGAGGACAGCGATCCAATGGGCTGAAGTCGGATCGGTGGAGAGGACGGCGATCCAATGGGCTGAAGTCGGATCAGTGGAGAGGACGGCGATCCAATGGGCTGAAGTCGGATCAGTGGAGAGGACGGCGATCCAATGGGCTGAAGTCGGATCGGTGGAGAGGACGGCGATCCAATGGGCTGAAGTCGGATCGGTGGAGAGGACAGCGATCCAATGGGCTGAAGTCGGATCGGTGGAGAGGACGGCGATCCAATGGGCTGAAGTCGGATCGGTGGAGAGGACGGCGATCCAATGGGCTGAAGTCGGATCAGTGGAGAGGACAGCGATCCAATGGGCTGAAGTCGGATCAGTGGAGAGGACGGCGATCCAATGGGCTGAAGTCGGATCAGTGGAGAGGACAGCGATCCAATGGGCTGAAGTCGGATCGGTGGAGAGGACGGCGATCCAATGGGCTGAAGTCGGATCGGTGGAGAGGACGGCGATCCAATGGGCTGAAGTCGGATCGGTGGAGAGGACGGCGATCCAATGGGCTGAAGTCGGATCAGTGGAGAGGACGGCGATCCAACGGGCTGAAGTCGGATCCGTGGAGAGGACGGCGATCCAACGGGCTGA
This sequence comes from Rana temporaria, assembly GCF_905171775.1. Lineage (NCBI taxonomy): Eukaryota > Metazoa > Chordata > Amphibia > Anura > Ranidae > Rana > Rana temporaria. Next base: position 1,132 of record NW_024404550.1, on the reverse strand, counting down.
AGTCGGATCAGTGGAGAGGACGGCGATCCAACGGGCTGAAGTCGGATCAGTGGAGAGGACGGCGATCCAACGGGCTGAAGTCGGATCCGTGGAGAGGACGGCGATCCAACGGGCTGAAGTCGGATCGGTGGAGAGGACGGCGATCCAATGGGCTGAAGTCGGATCAGTGGAGAGGACGGCGATCCAATGGGCTGAAGTCGGATCAGTGGAGAGGACGGCGATCCAATGGGCTGAAGTCGGATCAGTGGAGAGGACAGCGATCCAATGGGCTGAAGTCGGATCGGTGGAGAGGACAGCGATCCAACGGGCTGAAGTCGGATCAGTGGAGAGGACGGCGATCCAACGGGCTGAAGTCGGATCCGTGGAGAGGACGGCGATCCAACGGGCTGAAGTCGGATCGGTGGAGAGGACGGCGATCCAATGGGCTGAAGTCGGATCAGTGGAGAGGACGGCGATCCAATGGGCTGAAGTCGGATCAGTGGAGAGGACGGCGATCCAATGGGCTGAAGTCGGATCAGTGGAGAGGACAGCGATCCAATGGGCTGAAGTCGGATCGGTGGAGAGGACGGCGATCCAATGGGCTGAAGTCGGATCAGTGGAGAGGACGGCGATCCAATGGGCTGAAGTCGGATCGGTGGAGAGGACGGCGATCCAATGGGCTGAAGTCTGATCGGTGGAGAGGACGGCGATCCAATGGGCTGAAGTCGGATCAGTGGAGAGGACGGCGATCCAATGGGCTGAAGTCGGATCAGTGGAGAGGACGGCGATCCAACGGGCTGAAGTCTGATCGGTGGAGAGGACGGCGATCCAATGGGCTGAAGTCTGATCGGTGGAGAGGACGGCGATCCAATGGGCTGAAGTCGGATCGGTGGAGAGGACGGCGATCCAATGGGCTGAAGTCTGATCGGTGGAGAGGACGGCGATCCAATGGGCTGAAGTCGGATCGGTGGAGAGGACGGCGATCCAATGGGCTGAAGTCGGATCCGTTCGGACGGCTCTCATAGGGAATCATTGATCTCGTCATGTGACATGAGCCCCCAACGTCGGGTGACCCCGCCTCAGATACAAATCAATTTTATTAACTTTTATGAAATGTGTTTTTCTGGATATTTTTGTTGCGATTTTCTCTCAC
>NW_024404549.1:0-15311 GCF_905171775.1 Rana temporaria | reverse complement strand
TAAGATAACAGAGGAGAGTTCAGGGGCTGCTGAAAAAAAAAACGCCCAACTTCTCCTAAACGTCCGTTTATCAGCAGCAGTCTACATGAGGCCATAAGCTTCTGGCTGCTCGGTACAAATAATGCAGGCTGTATTGCAATCCTCTGGCTGCACTGTACCCTCTTGGCCATCTTGCACAACTCCTGGCTGTACTGGGCAAACTTCTAAGCAAGATTGCATTCTCCTGGCTGCACTGCACTTGTTAGAGGGGGGTTACCTAAACCCCACAGTCATTTCTCCTGTGTAGCAAGATCAGTTACTCTCTCAGTCCCACAATGGTTGAGCTTCCTCCCAACAACTCCCTTCTGGCTCTGCTCAGTCAATGGATACAGCTCTCTTTGATAGGCCCCCCCAGATAAGCATAGCTGGGACCTCAATGTCTTCAAAGGCTCCTCTGCCCTTCACTCTGCCCCTGCACAGGGGTCCCCTTCTGAAAGACTGGACACAGGAGCTCCCTCTTGCTGCTCAGGCCTCAGACTACTTATGGGCTCTCCCTCCACCTTCTGGACACACCTCCCAGTCTCTGGATACCAGCGCTCTTTGATAGGCCCCCAGCTAAGCATAGCTGGGACCTCAATGTCTTCAAAGGCTCCTCTGCCCTCTCACTCTGCCCCTGCACAGGGGTCCCCTTCTGAAGGACTGGACCCAGGAGCTCCCTCTTGCTGCTCAAGCCTCAGACTACTTATGGGCTCTCCCTCCACCTTCTGGACACACTTCCCAGTCTCTGGATACCAGCGCTCTTTGATAGGCCCCCAGCTAAGCATAGCTGGGACCTCAATGTCTTCAAAGGCTCCTCTGCCTCTGCACATTGGTACACTCCTGAAGGACTGGACCCAGGAGCTCCCTCTTGCTGCTCAAGCCTCAGACTACTTATGGGCTCTCCCTCCACCTTCTGGACACACCTCCCAGTCTCTGGATACCAGCGCTCTTTGATAGGCCCCCAGCTAAGCATAGCTGGGACCTCAATGTCTTCAAAGGCTCCTCTGCCTCTGCACATAGGTACAATACTGAAGGACTGGACCCAGGAGCTCCCTCTTGCTGCTCAAGCCTCAGACTACTTATGGGCTCTCCCTCCACCTTCTGGATACACCTCCTCAGGGATTGGCTGGAGTAGCATAAATATTCAGGCTTCCTGTTCTGCTCTCCCTCCAACTATGCTTCCAGAACACTGTAGAGAACAGAGAGAGTAGCAGAACCGCAGCTTGTGAAACACTGAGCAGGCCTAAGCAATCAACCCCTTCTCCACTGTTTACAGAGGCCCAAGACTAAATTTACCTTGCAGCCTAAATTGAACTAGGAGGGTGCTACAAAAAGAAAGTTTTCTGATTAGATATTTCAATGTATAATGACCTCTTTCGGAAACCGGAAGTGCATATCATCGACTTACCTGTTTCAAATGGACATGCAGATATGGATTTTTCTTTTCGTCTCCACCTGTGCTCTGAGTACCATGACTTACATATCTGGTGATCTTTGTAAGGACGTTGATGTGGTGGACTGGTATCCATCACTTTAAAAGCCTTTGCTGCTGCATAGAAAATGGTTTCATTGTGTCTGGAGTCCCTTGGCATGTGGTCGTCGTGCACCACCCAAGCTCGGAGGGCGGCGTAGTACACGTCTATGCTGTGCTGCCTATCGTCACTCCTGTAGACCATAACACTGGGAAGCATCAAGTCCACCAAGCGGCTCTGTAGCTCATGGACGTGTTTCTCGTTCTTCCAGGACTTCTTAAATACTACAATGCCAGTTCTAAACTCTGAGGAAGCCACAACATCCATGTGCACCGTGCAAGGCCGGGTACACAGATAGTTCACGGAAATGTTTGCATTGGCAAGAGTCTTTGGAAAGTTCTCAAAAGTCACATAGTCTTTGTTATTCAAGTATTGTTGGGATTGTTTGGTTACGGATGTTGTCTCCTTGGTGGAGCACCAGAACGGGATCTAGAGGAGGAAGAAAAGCGATTTACTTTACAGAATGGATTAGTCATTAAAAAAAGCAAAATTCTAAAACAATTTAAAGACAATTTGATGCATACACATGTAAAGCTGCAGTCTAGTACAATTTTTTCAGGCATACAGCACCGGTCTAATGAAGTATATATCCCAGGTCCAGAGAGATCCATGGTGATGTCGGCTTCCCCCCACAGCTGTGATCTTCCAGCAAAAGATGGACAAAGGGCTTTGCCTTTTGTTCTCCCTTTCTGTCCCCTCGGCCATTCAAAAGACTCCTAGTATTAGTCTCATAATGCAAGGCTTCCTGTGAATGGAGGAGGGACGCATAACTGACAGGGGGGCTTCTGCAGTGATCTGCCGCTTCACTGCTCTCACCTAAGTCTGGAGGATATGTCATTCTCACCTAGGTGATAAATATAAAAGTTAGGGGCCAACGATCATAGGAAATACTTACTTATTTACTATGAGTGTTGGCTCCATCTAGTGGCTATAATGTGTTATTTTCCTGATTTACTCTACAGGTATTCTGTAGCAATGAAAAGCATTCAAAAGTAGGGGTGCAACGGATCAAAAAAATCACGGATCGGATCGATCCTCGGATCAGGAGTCACGGATCGGATCATTTTCGGATCAACAAAAAAAAAAAAAATAAGCCAAATCTTGTTACACCCACCTAATCACTATCATTACCCTGGCGTCACCCCCCTCCACCCTGGCGTCACCCCCCTCCACTCTGGTGTACAGACATGCTCCCCAGGTGATGGTGTAGCTCCTACCTGCAGGTGCAGAGCTCACCGATGCTGTCTCCACATGTCTGCAGGCAGTTCCGGGTCTGTAGTGAGCGCGCTGAGGCGGGGAGGCGTGTCACGCTGTGCTCTGACAAGCACACGGGGGTGGAGCAAGATGGCCGCCGCTCCGGAGCTAGGCCTAAGCCGGGGACTTTCCTACGGCCGAGGCTCCGGAGCGCTCCGCGGATCGCGTGGTGTGCCGATCTGAACAGGGTGACCCGTTCGGATCACGGATCGGTGACGATCCGTTGCACCCCTATTCAAAAGCAGGGAGGGAGGAAAGGGGAAGGAAAGGAGGAAAAAAGGGGAAGGGCAGAAAACATAGGGAAAGCACTCACATTCGCCACATCCGTATATGGTAGAAAGGGAAAAACAATTGCTAAGAATAGTAACTGATGGTCGGACTTTGAGGCAAGACGGAAGTAAGTATAAATAATATAGATTTATTACAAAATTTGAAAATATATACAACAATAAAAGATACATAAAACCATATGAAATAGATATATATGGAAAAAATCCTCTGAAGTCGCCTAAGGCCCCATACACACGAGAGGATTTATCCGCGAATACGGTCCAGCGGATCGTTTCCGCGGATAAATCCTCTCGAGGATTTCAGCGGATTTCTCTGCGATGGAGTGTACTCACCATCGCATTGAAATCCGCGCCGAAATCCTCTGGCGATGACGCGGCGACGTGCGCGACGCTGTCATATAAGGAATTCCACGCATGCGTCGAATCATTACAACGCATGCGGGGGATCCCTTCGGACGGATGGATCCGGTGAGTCTATACAGACCAGCGGATCCATCCGTTGGGATGGATTCCAGCAGATAGATTTGTTTAGCATGTCATCAAATATTTATCCGCTGGAAATCCATCCCAGGGGAGAAATATCCGCAGAAACAGATCCGCTGGAGTGTACACACCATAGGATCTATCCGCTGAAACCCATTCGCTGGGATTTTTCAGCGGATGGATTCTATCGTGTGTATGGGGCCTAAGCGTTTCGCCATTGGGCTTCCTCAGGACAAGACAAAGGGGATTTTTGAAAGTGTATAAGTATTATTTCACAATCTATGGCACCACGGTGGATGTAACCCTCCAGAGTGTACATAGAGCATTCCACAGGGGTATATGGAAGTATCAAAAACGAAAACGGTCTTTCTAAAGATTCCAAATGAATCAAGAAGGGAGAGAAGAAGGGGTGTGTATCGACCATCAGTAGCAGGATTAAGTTGAGCCTGCACTGAGAGTCCACTACTACCCAGAAAGGAAAGGGGCAGTATAGAGCGTTGCCAAATAGTTGGCAAGAGATACACCCAATCTAAAGCCAATCCAGTGGTAGTTGGGGTCCTTCCATATAGTAACAAACAGCTAACTCCATACTACTGTAGTAGTAGTTGGGGTCCCTCCATATAGTAACAAACAGCTCCCTCCATACTACTGTAGTAGTAGTTGGGTCCCTCCATTTAGTAACAGACAGCTCTCTTCATACTACTGTAGTAGTAGTTGGGGTTCCTCCATATAGTAACAGACAGCTCCCTCCATACTACTGTAGTAGTAGTTGGGGTCCCTCCATATAGTAACAGACAGCTCCCTCCATACTACTGTAGTAGTAGTTGGGGTTCCTCCATGTAGTAACAGACAGCTCTCTCCATACTACTGTAGTAGTAGTTGGGGTCCCTCCATATAGTAACAGACAGCTCCCTCCATACTACTGTAGTAGTAGTTGGGGTCCCTCCATATAGTAACAGACAGCTCCCTCCATACTACTGTAGTAGTAGTTGGGGTCCCTCCATATAGTAACAGACAGCTCCCTCCATACTACTGTAGTAGTAGTTGGGGTCCCTCCATATAGTAACAGACAGCTCCCTCCATACTACTGTAGTAGTAGTTGGGGTCCCTCCATATAGTAACAGACAGCTCCCTCCATACTACTGTAGTAGTAGTTGGGGTCCCTCCATATAGTAACAGACAGCTCCCTCCATACTACTGTAGTAGTAGTTGGGTCTCTCCATATAGTAACAGACAGCTCTCTCCGTACATAGCTGAGGCCGGCAGGATTAATTTGTAAATAAAGGCGGCATTCATATATATCATGCCAATCTGCAGTGAAGAGATGATGTGCTGTAACCTCTAGCACCCAATCAGTGAGCAGTATTACTGTACAGTAATCTCTAGCAATCAATCAACAAGAAGAAATGATGTGCTGTAACCTCTAGCAACTAATCAGTGAGATGTAATGTGTGTTGTAACCTCTAGCAACCAATCAGTGAGCAGTATTACTGTTCAGTAATCTCTAGTAATCAATCAACAAAAAAAATTGTGTGCTGTAGCCTCTAGCAACTAATCAGTGAGCCGTAATGTGTGCTGTAGCCTCTAGCAACTAATCAGTGAGCCGTAATGTGTGCTGTAGCCTCTAGCAACTAATCAGTGAGCCGTAATGTGTGCTGTAGCCTCTAGCAACCAATCAGTGAGCAGTATTACTGTACAGTGATCTCTAGCAATCAATCAGCAAGAAGAAATCATGTGCTGTAACCTCTAGCAACTAATCAGGGAGCTGTAATGTGTGTTGTAACCTCTAGCAACCAATCAGTGAGCAGTATTACTGTTCAGTAATCTCTAGTAATCAATCAACAAGGAAAAAATTGTGTGCTGTAGCCTCTAGCAACTAATCAGTGAGCCGTAATGTGTGCTGTAGCCTCTAGCAACTAATCAGTGAGCCGTAATGTGTGGTGTAGCCTCTAGCAACCAATCAGTGAGCAGTATTACTGTACAGTGATCTCTAGCAATCAATCAGCAAGAAGAAATCATGTGCTGTAACCTCTAGCAACTAATCAGTGAGCTGTAATGTGTGTTGTAACCTCTAGCAACCAATCAGTGAGCAGTATTACTGTTCAGTAATCTCTAGTAATCAATCAACAAAATTTTTTTGTGATGTAGCCTCTAGCAACTAATCAGTGAGCCGTAATGTGTGCTGTAGCCTCTAGAAACCAATCAGTGAGCCGTAATGTGTGCTGTAACCTCTAGCAACCAATCAATGAGCAGTATTACTGTACAGTAATCTCTAGCAATCAATCAACAAGAAGAAATCATGTGCTGTAACCTCTAGCAACAAACCAGTGAGCCGTAATGTGTGCTGTAACCTCTAGCAACCAGTCAATGAGCGGTAATGATATGCTGTAACCTCTGGCAACCAAATCGCAATCACTGCCTGATCGGATACAATAAACTGATTTAAGTCTAGCTGTATTTATTGTATGTCTCAGAGCAGGTGGAGAGCAAAATTGCATGGGGGGGTGGGGGCAAGAATTTTTTTGCCCGGGGTCCAATCAACATTAAAGACGGCCCTGAAAATACTCATATTGATTAGGACCTGAGCCCCAAGCATCTACAGCAAGATCAGACAGCAGGAACGCTCCTGGACATAATCCATATAGGGGGCTTTGTTAGCTTGGACTGATAGGATTTGTGACTAATTAAACTAATGGTAGAGGGTCAGAAGAGGGATATTATCTAAGAAATGAGCCGAATCTGTCTTTCAAGTGGATGACTAATTGAAGAGTAGTAATAACAGGGATTACAATCCAGAGGCTGAAAGATTAGCAACAGAGCTCTGGGAAACGAGAATCTTCCAAACACGCCGCGTGCCAGAGCCACAAACACGCGCTTCCTTGCAATCATCCAAGAATTTACTATAGACTAGTATGGAGAGGGGGGGGGGGGTTCTGGGAAGGATTCAGAATAAAATCACAATGTTTAGAAGATATTCATGATACACTAGCCATTTATTTATTTGAAAAAAGGGCCACGTCTTTTTTTTTTTTTAAATCCGGGAATTAGAGACAATCTCCCTACACCCCCCCCCCCCCCCCCCCCCCCCCCCCCCCCCCCCCCCCCCCCCCCCCCCCCCCCCCCCCCCCCCCCCCCCCCCCCCCCCCCCCCCCCCCCCCCCACCCCCCCCCCCCCCCCCCCCCCCCCCCACCCCCCCCCCCCCCCCCCCCCCCCCCCCCCCCCCCCCCCCCCCCCCCACCCCCCCCCCCCCCCCCCCCCCCCCCCCCCCCACACACAACAATTCAAGGCTTAAATGAGGTCTATAGGGAGCCTGCATTACCTACACCCCGCTCCCACAGCTCCACGCGCATCTCCCGCCAGCCCCTCTCTGAGCACACTAGACAGTAGGCAGTCCCCAGGCATCATCCTCTACAATGTGGGCTACCTAACCCAGCATTGTATGTGGAGAGGCAGGCATGGCCACTGCGCGTCAGGTGATACTTTAAAGCCCTGTACCTACACCCGATCGGTCCATCCGATGCGAGCCGGTCTGAAGGACCGTTGTCATAGGTTAACCGATGAATGAAGCTGACTGATGGTCCATCGGAACAATCGTGTCAGAACGTGGTGACGTAAAACACAACGACATGCTGAAAAAAACGAAGTTCAATGCTTCCAAGCATGCGCTCGACTTGATTCTGAACATGCAAGGATTTTTAACCCGATGGATGTGCCTACTAACGATCGTTTTTTTCCCATCGGTTAGGACAGGGTTTGACAAATTTGCTTGGAATCTAGGAGCCAGCTAAAAAAGTTAGGAGCCAGAAAACGCACCCCGTCCCGACGAGCTTGCGCGCAGAAGCGAACACATACGTGACCAGCGCCCGCATATGTAAACGGAATTCAAACCACACGTGAGGTATCGCCCGCGATTGGTAGAGCGAGAGCAATAATTGTAGCCCTAGTCCTCCTCTGTAACTCAAAACATGCAACCTGTAGAGTTTTTTAAACGTTTGCCTATGAAGATTTTAAAGGGTAAACGTTTGTCGGCATTCCATGAGCGGATGCAATTTTGAAGCGTGACATGTTGGGTATGAATTTACTCGGCGTAACATTATCTTTCATAATATTAAAAAAAATGGGGATAACTTTACTGTTGTCTTATTTTTTAATTAAAAAAAGTGTAATTTTTTCCCAAAAAAGTGCGCTTGTAAGACCGCTGCGCAAATACGGCGTGACAGAAAGTATTGCAACGATCGCCATTTTATTCTCTAGGGTGTTAGGATAAAAAATATATATAATGTTTGGGGGTTCTAATTAGAGGGAAGAAGATGGCAGTGAAAATAGTGAAAAATTACATTAGAATTGCTGATTTAACTGTAATGCTTAACTTGTAATACCAACGGCCACCACCAGATGGCGCCAGCTCACACATCTGGTGGTAATAACTTGTAACCAGCTCACTTTTTTTTTTTTTTTGCCCACCTTCCAAGCCAAGTCGCCAGGACACTATTTCTAGTCGCCATGGCGACCTGGCGACCGGGATTTGTCGACCCCTGGTTAGGAATCCATCGGTTAAATTTAAAGCAAGTTGGCTTTTTTTTAACCTAAGGTTAAATAACCTATGGGGCCCACACACGATCGGTTTGGACCGATGAAAACGGTCCATCAGACCGTTGTCCTCTGGTTAACCTATCGTTGTGTACCTAAGCCTCGTAAAACATGATCGGGATGGATGGGAGGCTTTAAAATTTTCCGTTGACAACATTCTGTTGTCGGATTTTCCGATCGCGTTTGGACAAAAGTCCAAAGTACAAACACGCATGCTCGGAAGCAATGCTCTCCAAACACAACATAGAAGCAGAAGGTGCCCAAAGGGTGGCGCTAAAGAGCTGAAAAACGATGTAGTACGTAACTACGTTCGTGTTTGTTGGCCGACAATTGTGTGCCGTTTGTATGCAAGACACGTTTTTGACCAACAAGGTTTTGTCTGCGGAAAAATCCGATGGTGTGTATGAGGCTTAAGGGTGGATATCCACTAGTAAATGTCGAAACTAACGTTCATATGAATATTGCTCTGAACATTTTGTGCAAAAATTTTTTGCATATTTTTCGATTGAACAAATGTTGTTCTAAATACTTCAAAATTGTACGTTTTTTAACATCCGATTTTGGAATAAATATAATATCCCGAACAAAAAACACATTTAGCCCTGGTTCACATTGATGCGATTTGACATGTCAAGTCGCATGCCAAATTGGCGGCAATTGGCGGCAATGGCAGCGTCCAAATCGACGCCGCAAAGTTGTTTCTGTACTACTTTTGGCGATTTCGGGGTGCGATTTCCATTGACATCTGTGCAGAAACCCGCACAGATGTCTCTGAAATCACCCCTGAAGTCGGGACTGACATGCGGGAATGAAATCGTCTGAGTTCAGCTGAACGCGCATGATTTCATTCCCGCAGTCAGTGTGAACCTAGACTCACAGATATTTGTTAGAGAAAAATGTTGCCATCCTGCTCCTTCAAATTTTCTCATCGCTGCGGCTGAAAAAGAACGCAGATTGAGCCCACTTTAGGGCTGCACGATTCTGGATAAAATGAGAATCACAATTTTATTGCTTAGAATAAAGATCACGATTCTCGCAGCGTAACATTATCTTTCACATTATACAAAAAAATTGGGCTAACTTTACTGTTTAGTTTTTTTTTTATTCATTGAGGTGTATTTTTTCCCCAAAAAAATTGAGTTTTAAAGAACGCTGCGCAAATACAGTGTGACATAAAATTGTGCAACGACTGCCATTTTATTTTCTAGGGTCTCTGCAATAAAAATATATATATATATATATATATATATATATATATATATAATGTTGGGGGTTCTAAGTAATTTTCTAGCAAAAAATACTGATTTTAACTTGCAAGCAACAAGCGTCAGAAAAAGGCTTAGGCCCCTTTCACACTACTGCGACTTCAAAGTTGTGTGAATTTACTGCGATTTCGCGGGCCGCGATTTGTGACCACGATTTCAGGAATGCCTGTGTAAGTGGCATCAAAATCAGATCAAAGTGTAGGGACTACTTTAAAGTCGGCACGCCTTAAAGTCGTGCCAATATGAATGGTAGTCATTGAAAATCATGGAGAATGACTGGTCGTGTGATTTTGCAGTCCAAAATCGTGGGACATGTAGTATAAGTGTGAAAGGGGCCTTAGGCTGGGTTCACATCTAAGCCACATGCGGCTCACAGCCGGGGGGTCCGGCATGTCCCTGTTCTCTGTGTCGGGCATGAATCAGGGGCACATTTTTGCATGAATTCGGCCCTGAAACTGAGCCAAAGACGCACAGGACTTCTGTGCAATCCGCTTTGCAGCCGCCCCAAAGTTATGTTAACCAGCGCCATAGAGAGCCGGTCACAATCTCATTTGCAGACCGAAGTTCATCCCTTTGATCTAAAAGAACTAAATGATACAATGTTTCTTTTTATCTCTCAGCACTGAGCAATTTTGTGATAAACCTTGCCAGATTAACCGCTTGCCGACCAGCCGCCATCATTATATTGCGGCAGGTCGGCACGTTCCTGGGAGCTGTCGTAGCTGTACATCGGCCCTTTAAGCATGGATAGCAGGGACGCACACACCTGCTGCACTGTGAGGGGACCGATGCGTGTGGCCAGCGCTCGCGATGACCGTCTGCCACACGTGATCGTGGGAACGAGAGCCAGAACAAAAACGTGTGTGTGTGTGTGCGTGTAAACACACAAATCCCTGTTCTGTTCAGTGAGGAGAGGAGAGGCAGATCGTGTGTTCCTTCTAGCTAGGAACAACGATCTGTCTTCTCCTCTAGTCAGTCCCATCCCCCAACAGTTAGAACACACACTGAGGGAACACAGTTAACCCCTTGATCGCCCCCTAGTATTAACCCCTTCCCTGCCAGTGACATTTACACAGCAATCAGTGCATTTTTATAGCACTGATCGCTGTATAAATTTCAATGGTCCCAAAAATGTGTCAAAAGTGTCCGATCTGTCCGCCACAATGTCGCAACCCCGATAAAAATTGCAGACCACCGCCATTGCGAGTAAAAAATATAATAATAATAAAAATGCCATAAAAATGCTATAAATCTTTCCCATAGTTTGTAGACGCAATAACTTTTGCGCAAACCAATTAATATACGCTTATTGCGATTTTTATTACAAAAATATGTAGATGAATATGGATTGACCAAACTGATGAAGAAATTCGATTTTTAAAAACATTTTTTGTGTTATTTATTATAGCAAAAAGTTACAAAATATTGTTTTTTTTTTTTCAAATATTGTCGATCTTATTTTTGTTTATAGCGCAAAAAATAAAAACCGCAGAGGTGATCAAATACCACCAAAAGAAAGCTCTATTTGTGGGGAAGAAATACGTACATTTTCTTTGAGTACAATGTCGCATGTCCGCGCAATTGTCAGTTAAAGCGACGCAGTGTAGAGAAATATCTCACAAGACTAAAGGCTGTAAATAAAGCAAAAGGTGGTTCAACAAAATACTGACACAAGGGGTGATCGTTCACCAACCATTCTGTTTTTGAATTCTTATTTTTCTGACATGTTGTTGCAGCACTGAGTAAATACAGCTGGATAAAATATAAACTGTGTGGGGCAGATCCACAAAGATCTGCCCCGTCACAGCGTATCTGAGATACGCTACGCCGCCGTAACTTACTTTTTTTGGTTTGAATCCTGAAAGAATTTGCGCCGTAAGTTACGGCGGCGTAATGTATCTCTCGCAGCGTAAAGGCGCGGAATTCAAATTGGCCGGGTAGGGGGCGTGTTTCATTTAAATGAAGCGCGTCCCCGCGCCGAACGAACGGCGCATGCGCCTTCCCTAAATTTCCCGCCGTGCATTGCGCTAAATGACGTCGCAAGGACGTCATTGTTTTGACGTGGACGTAAATGACGTCCATCCCGATTCACGGACGACTTACGCAAACGAAAAAAAAAAAAATCGAAATAAATGTTGGAACGACGGCTATACTTAACATAGCGGGTTTAACTATACGCCACCAAATAGCAGGTTTAACTATACGCCGAAAAAAGCCGACTAGAGACGACGTAAAAGAATGCGACGGCCGCTCGTACGTTTGTGGATCGTCGGAAATAGCTAATTTGCATACTCGATGCGGAAAACGACATGAACGCCACCCAGCGGACGCCGAAGAATTGCATCTTAGATCCGAAGGCGCACGAAGACGTACGCCTGTCGGATCTAACCCAGATGCCGTTGTATCTTGTTTTGGAGGATTCCAAAACAAAGATTACGACGCAGGAAGAATTTGAAAGTACTATTTGGAAGTACTCTCTTTGTGGATCTGCCCCGTCTGTCCTTCATTTTAGGCTGCAAAGCAACTAAAATGTGATCATTTTAAAAAGTGTGATTGTTTTCTATACCCACTGTATTTATTCCAAGTTACGTATCCGGGGTATTTATTCCGAGTTACGTATCCGGGGTATTTATTCCGAGTTACTTATCCGGGGTATTTATTCCGAGTTACGTAGCCGGGGTATTTATTCGAGTTACGTATCCGGGGTATTAATTCCGAGTTACGTACCGGGGTATTTATTCGAGTTACGTATCCGGGGTATTTATTCCGAGTTACGTATCCGGGGTATTTATTCCGAGTTACGTATCCGGGGTATTTATTCCGAGTTACGTATCCGGGGTATTTATTCCGAGTTACGTATCCGGGGTATTTATTCCGAGTTACGTATCCGGGGTATTTATTCCGAGTTACTTATCAGGGGTATTTATTCTGAGTTACTTATCCGGGGTATTTATTCCGAGTTACGTATCCGGGGTATTTATTCCGGGATATTTATTCCGAGTTACGTATCCGGGGTATTTATTCCGAGTTACTTATCCGGGGTATTTATTCCGAGTTACTTATACGGGGTATTTATTCCGAGTTACGTATCCGGGGTATTTATTCCGGGATATTTATTCCGAGTTACGTATCCGGGGTATTTATTCCGAGTTACTTATCCGGGGTATTTATTCCGAGTTACTTATACGGGGTATTTATTCCGAGTTACTTATCCGGGGTATTTATTCCGAGTTACTTATACGGGGTATTTATTCCGAGTTACTTATCCGGGGTATTTATTCCGAGTTACGTATCCGGAGGTATTTATTCCGAGTTACTTATCCGGGGTATTTATTCCGAGTTACGTATCCGGGGTATTTATTCCGAGTTACTTATCCGGGGTATTTATTCCGAGTTACTTATCCGGAGGTTTTTATTCCCATGTAGTGAGTCAGCCCACAGCTGTCTGATGCCCTTTGTATTCTTCTAATGAATGTTAACACAAGTCCAGTCCCGGAAAGGAGGATTTTCTGGTTCAGTTATTCAGGACAAAAAACAGGAAAATTTCCAGAAAAAAAAAAAACTATTCCAGGGGAAACCTGCAATGTGTGTATGTTTGGAAATAAGGAACGTGTCGTCAGCAATGAATGTCAGTGTACAGGATCATATAGACTCCTATAGGTAGGTACATGGTCAGTGTACAGGGATCATATACACATCCTATAGGTAGGTACAATGGTCAGTGTACAGGGATCATATACACATCCTATAGGTAGGTACATGGTCAGTGTACAGGGATCATATACACATCCTATAGGTAGGTACATGGTCAGTGTACAGGGATCATATACACATCCTATAGGTAGGTACATGGTCAGTGTACAGGGATCATATACACATCCTATAGGTAGGTAGGGAGCTGTACATGGTCAGTGTACAAGGATCATATACACATCCTATAGGTAGGTAGGGAGCTGTACATGGTCAGTGTACAGGGATCATATACACATCCTATAGGTAGGTAGGGAGCTGTACATGGTCAGTGTACAGGGATCATATACACATCCTATAGGTAGGTATGGAGCTGTACATGGTCAGTGTACAGGGATCATATATACACATCCTATAGGTAGGTGGGGAGCTGTACATGGTCAGTGTACAGGGATCATATACACATCATATAGGTAGGTGGGGAGCTGTACATGGTCAGTGTACAGGGATCATATATACACATCCTATAGGTAGGTGGGGAGCTGTACATGGTCAGTGTACAGGGATCATATACACATCATATAGGTAGGTACATGGTCAGTGTACAGAGATCATATACACATCCTATAGGTAGGTGGGGAGCTGTACATGGTCAGTGTACAGGGATCATATACACATCCTATAGGTAGGTAGGGAGCTGTACATGGTCAGTGTGCAAGGTGTGATGCGGGTGATTCCAACCAGCAGAGTGACTGATCTACATTATGACACACAGGAGTCTGATCACCAATCAGGAAATCACACAACTCATGTACCAGATCTCTCTCTACTACTACACCATGGAGACACAGATACAGACATATATATATAGGGAGAGAGATATTGGATCTAGTCCCAGATAGAGATATTAGACATAGAAGACATATGTGATCAGGCAGGCACCCTATAATGAAAGCAGGAGAAGAGGATTAGATGGGTGTCAGTGTGTCCTCACTCACCATGCACAGTATGAGGAGGGATCCCCTGACATGTTGCAGCCCCTGATTGCACGATCTCCCCACCATTCTTCCTCCGATCACTCTTCTTCCTCTCTTCTTCTTCTGCACAGGGGAGGGGGCGGGGCCAGGCTGCCAGGTGGAAGCAGGGTGAGTCTTGTGTACTCAGGCAGGTGTCACATCGATCTTCCCAGCCTCTCCCCTGACACCTGCTGGCGGCCTATGTGTACTGCAGCACGGCTTATTATTAGCACGCTGACGTATCGATGAATGACAGACACACAGGAAGAGTGACAGCAGAAAAAAGAACAAGTGATCCTTAAAGTCTGCAACTATTTAATCTTTCATCCCAAGCATGTTTAACCATTGAAGGACCGAGCCTCTTTCTGAGATTTGGTGTTTACAAGTTAAAAACTGTTTGTTTTTTTGCTATAAAATTACCACCAAACATTATTTTTTTTCCCTAACACCCTAGAGAATAAAACGGCGGTTGTTGCAATATTTTTTGTCACACCGTATTTGTACAGTGATCTTACAAGTGCACTTTTTTTTTGGAAAATATTCACTTTTTTTAATAAAAAAATAAGACAACAGTAAAGTTTACCCAAATAGTTTTTTATATTGTGAAAGTGATACGCCGAGATATTAATACCCAACATGTCACCTTCAAAGTTGCGCCCGCTTGTGGAATGGCGACAAACTTTTACCCTTAAAAATCTCCAGAGGCCATGTTTAATCAATTCTAGAGGTTGCATGCAGGGCCGTCTTTAATATGGTTTGGGCCCTGGGCAAACATTTTTTTGGGCCCCCCCTCCAGCTTATTTTGGGCCTGGCTGGTTCACATGTATGTTTTGGCGGTCCTCATTTGTGCAGGCACAGCAGCCCATTGATTTGAATGGGCTGCCATGCCTTTGTTTCCTGCAGAAAAAAGGTGCATTCAGCATTTTAAAAATACAGTTGCCTTGAAATCCATTCTGCTTTTGCACCATGCTACTTACCTGCAGTTCTTGCACACACAAACGCACTGTTTTTTTAAAAGCGTGACCTAAACGTCTAAAAATGCAGCAAGTTTGACAGTGCGGAAACTGCAGATAAGTCACAGCAGAATGGACAGACAGTGCTGTATTTCAGTGCTTGATGGGCATAGACGTGCCGTGTGCGCAGCCTATTACATGAATGGGCTGCTGTGCCTGC
>NW_024404548.1:25000-94693 GCF_905171775.1 Rana temporaria | reverse complement strand
GAGTAGAGGGAGGGGGGAATGAGGGGTGGAGTAGAGGGAGGGGGGGAATGAGGGGTGGAGTAGAGGGAGGGGGGAATGAGGGGTGGAGTAGAGGGAGGGGGGAATGAGGGGTGGAGTAGAGGGAGCGCAGGGGGAGGATGAGGGGTGGAGTAGAGGGAGCGCAGGGGGAGGATGAGGGGTGGAGTAGAGGGAGGATGAGGGGTGGAGTAGAGGGAGCGCAGGGGGAGGATGAGGGGTGGAGTAGAGGGAGCGCAGGGGGAGCATGAGGGGTGGAGTAGAGGGAGGATGAGGGGTGGAGTAGAGGGAGCGCAGGGGGAGGATGAGGGGTGGAGTAGAGGGAGCGCAGGTGGAGGATGAGGGGTGGAGTAGAGGGAGCGCAGGGGGAGCATGAGGGGTGGAGTAGAGGGAGCGCAGGGGGAGCA
This sequence comes from Rana temporaria, assembly GCF_905171775.1. Taxonomy (NCBI): domain Eukaryota; kingdom Metazoa; phylum Chordata; class Amphibia; order Anura; family Ranidae; genus Rana; species Rana temporaria. The sequence continues at coordinate 94,271 of NW_024404548.1, read as the reverse complement.
TGAGGGGTGGAGTAGAGGGAGCGCAGGGGGAGGATGAGGGGTGGAGTAGAGGGAGCGCAGGGGGAGGATGAGGGGTGGAGTAGAGGGAGCACAGGGGCAGGATGAGGGGTGGAGTAGAGGGAGGATGAGGGGTGGAGTAGAGGGAGCGCAGGTGGAGGATGAGGGGTGGAGTAGAGAGAGTGAGGGGTGGAGTAGAGTGAGGGAGTATGAGGTGTGGAGTAGAGGGAGTGAGGGGTGGAGTAGAGGGAGGGGCGGTATGAGGGGGTGGAGTAGAGGGAGGATGAGGGGTGGAGTAGAGGGAGCGCAGGGGGAGGAAGAGGGGTGGAGTAGAGGGAGCACAGGGGGAGGAAGAGGGGTGGAGTAGAGAGTGAGGGGTGGAGTAGAGTGAGGGAGTATGAGGGGTGGAGTAGAGGGAGTGAGGGGTGGAGTAGAGGGAGGGGCGGTATGAGGGGTGGAGTAGAGGGAGTGAGGGGTGGAGTAGAGGGAGGGGCGGTATGAGGGGTGGAGTAGAGGGAGCGCAGGGGGAGGATGAGGGGTGGAGTAGAGGGAGCACAGGGGCAGGATGAGGGGTGGAGTAGAGGGAGGATGAGGGGTGGAGTAGAGGGAGCGCAGGTGGAGGATGAGGGGTGGAGTAGAGAGAGTGAGGGGTGGAGTAGAGTGAGGGAGTATGAGGGGTGGAGTAGAGGGAGTGAGGGGTGGAGTAGAGGGAGGGGCGGTATGAGGGGTGGAGTAGAGGGAGCGCAGGGGGAGGATGAGGGGTGGAGTAGAGGGAGCACAGGGGCAGGATGAGGGGTGGAGTAGAGGGAGGATGAGGGGTGGAGTAGAGGGAGCGCAGGTGGAGGATGAGGGGTGGAGTAGAGAGAGTGAGGGGTGGAGTAGAGTGAGGGAGTATGAGGGGTGGAGTAGAGGGAGTGAGGGGTGGAGTAGAGGGAGGGGGGAATGAGGGGTGGAGTAGAGGGAGGGGGGAATGAGGGGTGGAGTAGAGGGAGGGGGGAATGAGGGGTGGAGTAGAGGGAGCGCAGGGGAGGATGAGGGGTGGAGTAGAGGGAGCGCAGGGGGAGGAGTAGAGTGAGGGAGTATGAGGGGTGGAGTAGAGGGAGCGCAGGGGGAGGATGAGGGTTGGAGTAGAGGGAGGGGGGAATGAGGGGTGGAGTAGAGGGAGGGGGGAATGAGGGGTGGAGTAGAGGGAGGGGGGGAATGAGGGGTGGAGTAGAGGGAGGGGGGAATGAGGGGTGGAGTAGAGGGAGCGCAGGGGGAGGATGAGGGGTGGAGTAGAGGGAGCGCAGGGGGAGGATGAGGGGTGGAGTAGAGGGAGGATGAGGGGTGGAGTAGAGGGAGCGCAGGGGGAGGATGAGGGGTGGAGTAGAGGGAGCGCAGGGGGAGCATGAGGGGTGGAGTAGAGGGAGGATGAGGGGTGGAGTAGAGGGAGCGCAGGGGGAGGATGAGGGGTGGAGTAGAGGGAGCGCAGGTGGAGGATGAGGGGTGGAGTAGAGGGAGCGCAGGGGGAGCATGAGGGGTGGAGTAGAGGGAGCGCAGGGGGAGCATGAGGGGTGGAGTAGAGGGAGCGCAGGGGGAGCATGAGGGGTGGAGTAGAGGGAGCGCAGGGGGAGGATGAGGGGTGGAGTAGAGGGAGCACAGGGGCAGGATGAGGGGTGGAGTAGAGGGAGGATGAGGGGTGGAGTAGAGGGAGCGCAGGTGGAGGATGAGGGGTGGAGTAGAGAGAGTGAGGGGTGGAGTAGAGTGAGGGAGTATGAGGTGTGGAGTAGAGGGAGTGAGGGGTGGAGTAGAGGGAGGGGCGGTATGAGGGGGTGGAGTAGAGGGAGGATGAGGGGTGGAGTAGAGGGAGCGCAGGGGGAGGAAGAGGGGTGGAGTAGAGGGAGCACAGGGGGAGGAAGAGGGGTGGAGTAGAGAGTGAGGGGTGGAGTAGAGTGAGGGAGTATGAGGGGTGGAGTAGAGGGAGTGAGGGGTGGAGTAGAGGGAGGGGCGGTATGAGGGGTGGAGTAGAGGGAGTGAGGGGTGGAGTAGAGGGAGGGGCGGTATGAGGGGTGGAGTAGAGGGAGCGCAGGGGGAGGATGAGGGGTGGAGTAGAGGGAGCACAGGGGCAGGATGAGGGGTGGAGTAGAGGGAGGATGAGGGGTGGAGTAGAGGGAGCGCAGGTGGAGGATGAGGGGTGGAGTAGAGAGAGTGAGGGGTGGAGTAGAGTGAGGGAGTATGAGGGGTGGAGTAGAGGGAGTGAGGGGTGGAGTAGAGGGAGGGGCGGTATGAGGGGTGGAGTAGAGGGAGCGCAGGGGGAGGATGAGGGGTGGAGTAGAGGGAGCACAGGGGCAGGATGAGGGGTGGAGTAGAGGGAGGATGAGGGGTGGAGTAGAGGGAGCGCAGGTGGAGGATGAGGGGTGGAGTAGAGAGAGTGAGGGGTGGAGTAGAGTGAGGGAGTATGAGGGGTGGAGTAGAGGGAGTGAGGGGTGGAGTAGAGGGAGCGCAGGTGGAGGATGAGGGGTGGAGTAGAGAGAGTGAGGGGTGGAGTAGAGTGAGGGAGTATGAGGGGTGGAGTAGAGGGAGTGAGGGGTGGAGTAGAGGGAGGGGCGGTATGAGGGGGTGGAGTAGAGGGAGGATGAGGGGTGGAGTAGAGGGAGTGCAGGGGGAGGATGAGGGGTGGAGTAGAGGGAGCGCAGGGGGAGGAAGAGGGGTGGAGTAGAGGGAGCGCAGGGGGAGGATGAGGGGTGGAGTAGAGAGAGTGAGGGGTGGAGTAGAGTGAGGGAGAATGAGGGGTGGAGTAGAGGGAGTGAGGGGTGGAGTAGAGGGAGGGGCGGTATGAGGGGTGGAGTAGAGGGAGCGCGGGTGGAGGATGAGGGGTGGAGTAGAGGGAGCGCAGGTGGAGGATGAGGGGTGGAGTAGAGAGAGTGAGGGGTGGAGTAGAGTGAGGGAGTATGAGGTGTGGAGTAGAGGGAGTGAGGGGTGGAGTAGAGGGAGGGGCGGTATGAGGGGGTGGAGTAGAGGGAGGATGAGGGGTGGAGTAGAGGGAGCGCAGGGGGAGGAAGAGGGGTGGAGTAGAGGGAGGGGCGGTATGAGGGGTGGAGTAGAGGGAGTGAGGGGTGGAGTAGAGGGAGGGGCGGTATGAGGGGTGGAGTAGAGGGAGCGCAGGGGGAGGATGAGGGGTGGAGTAGAGGGAGCACAGGGGCAGGATGAGGGGTGGAGTAGAGGGAGGATGAGGGGTGGAGTAGAGGGAGCGCAGGTGGAGGATGAGGGGTGGAGTAGAGAGAGTGAGGGGTGGAGTAGAGTGAGGGAGTATGAGGGGTGGAGTAGAGGGAGTGAGGGGTGGAGTAGAGGGAGCGCAGGTGGAGGATGAGGGGTGGAGTAGAGGAAGTGAGGGGTGGAGTAGAGGGAGGGGCGGTATGAGGGGTGGAGTAGAGGGAGCGCGGGTGGAGGATGAGGGGTGGAGTAGATGGAGCGCAGGGGGGGGGTGAGGGGTGGAGTAGAGGGAGCGCAGGGGGAGGATGAGGGGTGGAGTAGAGAGAGTGAGGGGTGGAGTAGAGTGAGGGAGAATGAGGGGTGGAGTAGAGGGAGTGAGGGGTGGAGTAGAGGGAGGGGCGGTATGAGGGGTGGAGTAGAGGGAGGGGCGGTATCAGGGGTGGAGTAGAGGGAGGAGGGTAAGGAAAGGTCTCACTCTGCTTTCCTCGTATTCCGCTTCCAGTCCGGATAAAGATATCAGATATTCCATCCGCTGACAACCAAGAACCGGGCAGAACTGGTTTTGGATTTTTTAAAGCAAATGCGAATTCACAAAGCACTTACCTCAAAACTTGCGGCGGCGTATCGTAAATCCCCCGGCGGAATTCAAATTCTGCGGCTAGGGGGAGTGTAATATTTAAATCAGGCGCATGCGTCGTCCGCAAATTTTCCCGGCGTGCATTGCTCCCAATGACGTCGCTAGGACGTCATTGGTTTCGGCGTGAGCGTAACTTGCGTCCAGCGCTTTTGTGAATCGACGTACGCAAACAACGTAAAATTTCAAAATTCGATGTGGGAACGACGGCCATACTTAACATTGGCTGCGCCTCATAGACCCAGGGGTAAGTATACGCCGGAAAAAGCCGAACGCAAACGACGTAAAAAAAAAGCGCCGGGCGGTCGTTCGTTTCTCCTCATTTGCATATTCCTCGCGTAAATAAAGCGAAACGCCACCTACATAGTTACATAGTTAGTCAGGTTGAAAAAAGACACAAGTCCATCCAGTTCAACCACAAAAAACATAAAAACAAAATAAAAAAACACAGTACAATCCCATACACCCAACTCCATACCCACAGGTGATCCAGAGGAAGGCAAAAAAAAACCAGCAGAGCATGAGATCCAATTTGCTACAGCGGGGGAAAAAATCCTTCCTGATCCCCCGAGAGGCAATCGGATTACCCCGGATCAACTTTACCTACAAATCTTAGTACTCAGTTATATTCTGTACATTTAGGAAAGAATCCAGGCCTTTCTTATAGCAATCTACTGAGCTATCCAGAACCACCTCTGGAGGGAGTCTGTTCCACATTTTCACAGCTCTTACTGTGAAAAAACCTTTCCGTATTTGGAGGTGAAATCTCTTTTCCTCTAGACGTAAAGAGCGCCCCCTTGTCCTCAGTGATGACCGTAAAGTGAATAACTCAACACCAAGTTCACTGTATGGACCTCTTATATATTTGTACATGTTGATCATATCCCCCCTTATTCTCCTCTTCTCAAGAGTGAATAGATTTAGTTCTTCTAATCTTTCCTCATAGCTGAGCTCCTCCATGCCTCTTATCAGTTTGGTTGCCCTTCTCTGCACTTTCTCCAGTTCCCTGATATCCTTTCTGAGAACTGGAGCCCAAAACTGAACTGCATATTCCAGATGAGGTCTTACTAATGATTTGTACAGGGGGGGGGGGGCAAAATTATATCTCTGTCTCTGGAGTCCATACCTCTCTATACAAGAAAGGACTTTCCTCGCTTTGGAAACCGCAGCTTGGCATTGCATGCCATTATTGAGCTTATGATCAACTAAAACCCCCAGATCCTTCTCCACTACAGATCCCCCCAGATCCTTCTCCACTACAGATCCCCCCCAGATCCTTCTCCACTACGGATCCCCCCAGATCCTTCTCCACTACAGATCCCCCAGATCCTTCTCCACTACGGATCCCCCAGATCCTCCTCCACTACGGACCCCCCCCCAGATCCTTCTCCACTACGGACCCCCCCCAGATCCTTCTCCACTACAGATCCCCCCAGATCCTTCTCCACTACAGATCCCCCAGATCCTTCTCCACTACGGACCCCCCCAGATCCTTCTCCACTACAGATCCCCCCAGATCCTTCTCCACTACGGATCCCCCCCAGATCCTTCTCCACTACAGATCCCCCCAGATCCTTCTCCACTACGGACCCCCCCCAGATCCTTCTCCACTACGGACCCCCCCCAGATCCTTCTCCACTACGGATCCCCCCCAGATCCTTCTCCACTACAGATCCCCCCAGATCCTTCTCCACTACAGATCCCCCCAGATCCTTCTCCACTACGGATCCCCCAGATCCTTCTCCACTACGGATCCCCCAGATCCTTCTCCACTACAGATCCCCCAGATCCTTCTCCACTACGGATCCCCCAGATCCTTCTCCACTACAGATCCCCCAGATCCTTCTCCACTACAAGTCCCCCCAGATCCTTCTCCACTACGGACCCCCCCAGATCCTTCTCCACTACGGACCCCCCCCAGATCCTTCTCCACTACGGATCCCCCCCAGATCCTTCTCCACTACAGATCCCCCCAGATCCTTCTCCACTACAGATCCCCCAGATCCTTCTCCACTACGGATCCCCCAGATCCTTCTCCACTACAGATCCCCCAGATCCTTCTCCACTACGGATCCCCCAGATCCTCCTCCACTGAGGATCCCCCCCAGATCCTTCTCCACTACGGACCCCCCACTAGGGTGACCACATTTCCAAACTGCCATTCAGGGACACCCCCCCCCCCATTTTTTTGCAGATTTTTGGGGCAGGGGCGTATGAAATCAGCGGGCCCATGTGCGCGATCAAAAGTGGGCCCTAGGCATCAAGAAAAACAACTGAGTGGTCGGGGCACAGAGTAGTCAGAGGGGCAGTGGGATGGATAGAGGCACACCTCCCAACTTTCTGAGATGGGAATGAGGGACACCTATTAGCAAAAATATGTAGGAGAATTATAAACAAAGAAAAACTGGTTAAACCCACAGGTGCTTTTTTACCACTACTATTCTTTTATATTGGCTCCTTGAGGGACAAAGAAGGAGGAAAGAGGAACAGAGGGGCAGAGGGACAATGCTCTAAATGAGGGACAGTTCCTCCAAATCAGGAACAGCACAGGAGGGGGGGGATGAAGAACAGCACAGGTGGGACCAGAGGACAGCACAGGAGGGGGGGACTGATGAACTGCACCGGGTGGGGGACTGGAGAACAGCACAGGAGGGGGGGACTGATGAACTGCACCGGGTGGGGGACTGGAGAACAGCACAGGTGGGGGACTGAAGAACAGCACAGGTGGGGGACTGGAGAACAGCACAGGTGGGGGACTGGAGAACAGCACAGGTGGGGGACTGGAGAACAGCACAGGTGGGGGACTGGAGAACAGCACAGGTGGGGGACTGGAGAACAGCGCAGGTGGGACCAGAGGACAGCACAGGAGGGGGGGACTGATGAACTGCACGGGGTGGGGGACTGGAGAACAGCACAGGTGGGGGACTGGAGAACAGCACAGGTGGGGGACTGAAGAACAGCACAGGTGGGGGACTGAAGAACAGCACAGGTGGGGGACTGGAGAACAGCACAGGTGGGGGACTGGAGAACAGCACAGGTGGGGGACTGGAGAACAGCACAGGTGGGGGACTGGAGAACAGCACAGGTGGGGGACTGGAGAACAGCACAGGTGGGGGACTGGAGAACAGCACAGGTGGGGGACTGGAGAACAGCACAGGTGGGACCAGAGGACAGCACAGGAGGGGGGGACTGATGAACTGCACGGGGTGGGGGACTGGAGAACAGCACAGGTGGGGGACTGGAGAACAGCACAGGTGGGGGACTGGAGAACAGCACAGGTGGGGGACTGAAGAACAGCACAGGTGGGGGACTGAAGAACAGCACAGGTGGGGGACTGAAGAACAGCACAGGTGGGGGACTGGAGAACAGCACAGGTGGGGGACTGGAGAACAGCACAGGTGGGGGACTGGAGAACAGCACAGGTGGGACCAGAGGACAGCACAGGAGGGGGGGACTGATGAACTGCACGGGGTGGGGGACTGGAGAACAGCACAGGTGGGGGACTGGAGAACAGCACAGGTGGGGGACGGGAGAACAGCACAGGTGGGGGACTGGAGAACAGCACAGGTGGGGGACTGGAGAACAGCACAGGTGGGGGACTGGAGAACAGCACAGGTGGGGGACTGGAGAACAGCACAGGTGGGGGACCGGAGAACAGCACAGGTGGGACCAGAGGACAGCACAGGAGGGGGGGACTGATGAACTGCACGGGGTGGGGGACTGGAGAACAGCACAGGTGGGGGACTGGAGAACAGCACAGGTGGGGGACTGGAGAACAGCACAGGTGGGGGACTGAAGAACAGCACAGGTGGGGGACTGAAGAACAGCACAGGTGGGGGACTGAAGAACAGCACAGGTGGGGGACTGGAGAACAGCACAGGTGGGGGACTGGAGAACAGCACAGGTGGGGGACTGGAGAACAGCACAGGTGGGACCAGAGGACAGCACAGGAGGGGGGGACTGATGAACTGCACGGGGTGGGGGACTGGAGAACAGCACAGGTGGGGGACTGGAGAACAGCACAGGTGGGGGACTGGAGAACAGCACAGGTGGGGGACTGGAGAACAGCACAGGTGGGGGACTGGAGCACAGCACAGGTGGGGGACTGGAGAACAGCACAGGTGGGGGACTGGAGAACAGCACAGGTGGGGGACTGGAGAACAGCACAGGTGGGGGACTGGAGAACAGCACAGGTGGGGGACTGGAGAACAGCACAGGTGGGGGACCGGAGGACTGCACAGGTGGGACCAGAGGACTGCACAGGTGGGACCAGAGGACAGCACAGGAGGAGGGACTGAAGAACAGCACAGGGTGGGAGCAGAGGACAGCACAGGTGGGGGACTGAAGAACAGCACAGGAGGAGGGGGGACTGAAGAACAGCACAGGTGGGACCAGAGGACAGCACAGGAGGGGGGGACTGATGAACTGCACGGGGTGGGGGACTGGAGAACAGCACAGGTGGGGGACTGGAGAACAGCACAGGTGGGGGACTGGAGAACAGCACAGGGGGGGGACTGGAGAACAGCACAGGTGGGGGACTGGAGAACAGCACAGGTGGGGGACCGGAGGACTGCACAGGTGGGACCAGAGGACTGCACAGGTGGGACCAGAGGACAGCACAGGAGGAGGGACTGAAGAACAGCACAGGAGGGGGGGGACTGAAGAACAGCACAGGAGGGGGGGGACTGAAGAACAGCACAGGAGGGGGGGACTGAAGAACAGCACAGGGTGGGAGCAGAGCACAGGTGGGGGACTGGAGAACAGCACAGGTGGGACCAGAGGACAGCACAGGTGGGGGACTGAAGAACAGCACAGGTGGGGGACTGGAGAACAGCACAGGTGGGGGACTGGAGAACAGCACAGGTGGGGGACTGGAGAACAGCACAGGTGGGACCAGAGGACAGCACAGGAGGGGGGGACTGATGAACTGCACGGGGTGGGGGACTGGAGAACAGCACAGGTGGGGGACTGGAGAACAGCACAGGTGGGGGACTGGAGAACAGCACAGGTGGGGGACTGAAGAACAGCACAGGTGGGGGACTGAAGAAAAGCACAGGTGGGGGACTGAAGAAAAGCACAGGTGGGGGACTGGAGAACAGCACAGGTGGGGGACTGGAGAACAGCACAGGTGGGGGACTGGAGAACAGCACAGGTGGGGGACTGGAGAACAGCACAGGTGGGGGACTGGAGAACAGCACAGGTGGGGGACTGGAGAACAGCACAGGTGGGGGACTGGAGAACAGCACAGGTGGGGGACTGGAGAACAGCACAGGTGGGGGACTGGAGAACAGCACAGGTGGGGGACCGGAGGACTGCACAGGTGGGACCAGAGGACAGCACAGGAGGAGGGACTGAAGAACAGCACAGGGTGGGAGCAGAGGACAGCACAGGTGGGGGACTGAAGAACAGCACAGGAGGAGGGGGGACTGAAGAACAGCACAGGTGGGACCAGAGGACAGCACAGGAGGGGGGGACTGATGAACTGCACGGGGTGGGGGACTGGAGAACAGCACAGGTGGGGGACTGGAGAACAGCACAGGTGGGGGACTGGAGAACAGCACAGGTGGGGGACTGGAGAACAGCACAGGTGGGGGACTGGAGAACAGCACAGGTGGGGGACCGGAGGACTGCACAGGTGGGACCAGAGGACTGCACAGGTGGGACCAGAGGACAGCACAGGAGGAGGGACTGAAGAACAGCACAGGAGGGGGGGGACTGAAGAACAGCACAGGAGGGGGGGGACTGAAGAACAGCACAGGAGGAGGGGGGACTGAAGAACAGCACAGGTGGGACCAGAGGACAGCACAGGAGGGGGGGACTGATGAACTGCACGGGGTGGGGGACTGGAGAACAGCACAGGTGGGGGACTGGAGAACAGCACAGGTGGGGGACTGGAGAACAGCACAGGGGGGGGACTGGAGAACAGCACAGGTGGGGGACTGGAGAACAGCACAGGTGGGGGACTGGAGAACAGCACAGGTGGGGGACTGGAGAACAGCACAGGTGGGGGACTGGAGAACAGCACAGGTGGGGGACTGGAGAACAGCACAGGTGGGGGACCGGAGGACTGCACAGGTGGGACCAGAGGACAGCACAGGAGGAGGGACTGAAGAACAGCACAGGGTGGGAGCAGAGGACAGCACAGGTGGGGGACTGAAGAACAGCACAGGAGGAGGGGGGACTGAAGAACAGCACAGGTGGGACCAGAGGACAGCACAGGAGGGGGGGACTGATGAACTGCACGGGGGGGGGGACTGGAGAACAGCACAGGTGGGGGACTGGAGAACAGCACAGGTGGGGGACTGGAGAACAGCACAGGTGGGGGACTGGAGAACAGCACAGGTGGGGGACTGGAGAACAGCACAGGTGGGGGACCGGAGGACTGCACAGGTGGGACCAGAGGACTGCACAGGTGGGACCAGAGGACAGCACAGGAGGAGGGACTGAAGAACAGCACAGGAGGGGGGGGACTGAAGAACAGCACAGGAGGGGGGGGACTGAAGAACAGCACAGGAGGAGGGGGGACTGAAGAACAGCACAGGTGGGACCAGAGGACAGCACAGGAGGGGGGGACTGATGAACTGCACGGGGTGGGGGACTGGAGAACAGCACAGGTGGGGGACTGGAGAACAGCACAGGTGGGGGACTGGAGAACAGCACAGGTGGGGGACTGGAGAACAGCACAGGTGGGGGACTGGAGAACAGCACAGGTGGGGGACCGGAGGACTGCACAGGTGGGACCAGAGGACTGCACAGGTGGGACCAGAGGACAGCACAGGAGGAGGGACTGAAGAACAGCACAGGAGGGGGGGGGACTGAAGAACAGCACAGGAGGGGGGGGACTGAAGAACAGCACAGGAGGGGGGGGACTGAAGAACAGCACAGGGTGGGAGCAGAGGACAGCACAGGAGGAGGGGGGACTGAAGAACAGCACAGGAGGGGGGACTGGAGAACAGCACAGGTGGGGGACTGGAGAACAGCACAGGTGGGGGACTGAAGAACAGCACAGGGTGGGACCAGAGGACAGCACAGGAGGGGGGGGACTGAAGAACAGCACAGGTGGGGGACTGGAGAACAGCACAGGTGGGGGACTGGAGAACAGCACAGGTGGGGGACTGGAGAACAGCACAGGTGGGGGACTGGAGAACAGCACAGGTGGGACCAGAGGACAGCACAGGAGGGGGGGACTGATGAACTGCACGGGGTGGGGGACTGGAGAACAGCACAGGTGGGGGACTGGAGAACAGCACAGGTGGGGGACTGAAGAACAGCACAGGTGGGGGACTGAAGAAAAGCACAGGTGGGGGACTGAAGAAAAGCACAGGTGGGGGACTGGAGAACAGCACAGGTGGGGGACTGGAGAACAGCACAGGTGGGGGACTGGAGAACAGCACAGGTGGGGGACTGGAGAACAGCACAGGTGGGGGACTGGAGAACAGCACAGGTGGGGGACTGGAGAACAGCACAGGTGGGGGACTGGAGAACAGCACAGGTGGGGGACTGGAGAACAGCACAGGTGGGGGACTGGAGAACAGCACAGGTGGGGGACCGGAGAACAGCACAGGTGGGGGACCGGAGGACTGCACAGGTGGGACCAGAGGACAGCACAGGAGGAGGGACTGAAGAACAGCACAGGGTGGGAGCAGAGGACAGCACAGGTGGGGGACTGAAGAACAGCACAGGAGGAGGGGGGACTGAAGAACAGCACAGGTGGGACCAGAGGACAGCACAGGAGGGGGGGACTGATGAACTGCACGGGGTGGGGGACTGGAGAACAGCACAGGTGGGGGACTGGAGAACAGCACAGGTGGGGGACTGGAGAACAGCACAGGTGGGGGACCGGAGGACTGCACAGGTGGGACCAGAGGACTGCACAGGTGGGACCAGAGGACAGCACAGGAGGAGGGACTGAAGAACAGCACAGGAGGGGGGGGACTGAAGAACAGCACAGGAGGGGGGGACTGAAGAACAGCACAGGAGGGGGGGGACTGAAGAACAGCACAGGGTGGGAGCAGAGGACAGCACAGGAGGAGGGGGGACTGAAGAACAGCACAGGTGGGGGACTGGAGAACAGCACAGGAGGGGGGGACTGAAGAACAGCACAGGTGGGGGACTGGAGAACAGCACAGGTGGGACCAGAGGACAGCACAGGAGGGGGGGGACTGAAGAACAGCACAGGTGGGGGACTGGAGAACAGCACAGGTGGGGGACTGGAGAACAGCACAGGTGGGGGACTGGAGAACAGCACAGGTGGGGGACTGGAGAACAGCACAGGTGGGGGACTGGAGAACAGCACAGGTGGGGGACCGGAGGACTGCACAGGTGGGACCAGAGGACTGCACAGGTGGGACCAGAGGACAGCACAGGAGGAGGGACTGAAGAACAGCACAGAAGGGGGGGGGACTGAAGAACAGCACAGGAGGGGGGGGGACTGAAGAACAGCACAGGAGGGGGGGGACTGAAGAACAGCACAGGAGGGGGGGGGACTGAAGAACAGCACAGGGTGGGAGCAGAGGACAGCACAGGAGGGGGGGGACTGAAGAACAGCACAGGGTGGGAGCAGAGGACAGCACAGGAGGAGGGGGGACTGAAGAACAGCACAGGTGGGGGACTGGAGAACAGCACAGGAGGGGGGGACTGAAGAACAGCACAGGAGGGGGGACTGGAGAACAGCACAGGTGGGGGACTGGAGAACAGCACAGGTGGGACCAGAGGACAGCACAGGAGGGGGGGGACTGAAGAACAGCACAGGTGGGGGACTGGAGAACAGCACGGGTGGGGGACTGGAGAACAGCACAGGTGGGGGACTGGAGAACAGCACAGGTGGGGGACTGGAGAACAGCACAGGTGGGGGACTGGAGAACAGCACAGGTGGGGGACTGGAGAACAGCACAGGTGGGGGACCGGAGGACTGCACAGGTGGGACCAGAGGACTGCACAGGTGGGACCAGAGGACAGCACAGGAGGAGGGACTGAAGAACAGCACAGAAGGGGGGGGACTGAAGAACAGCACAGGAGGGGGGGGGACTGAAGAACAGCACAGGAGGGGGGGGACTGAAGAACAGCACAGGAGGGGGGGGGACTGAAGAACAGCACAGGGTGGGAGCAGAGGACAGCACAGGAGGGGGGGGACTGAAGAACAGCACAGGGTGGGAGCAGAGGACAGCACAGGAGGAGGGGGGACTGAAGAACAGCACAGGTGGGGGACTGGAGAACAGCACAGGAGGGGGGGACTGAAGAACAGCACAGGAGGGGGGACTGGAGAACAGCACAGGTGGGGGACTGGAGAACAGCACAGGTGGGACCAGAGGACAGCACAGGAGGGGGGGGACTGAAGAACAGCACAGGTGGGGGACTGGAGAACAGCACAGGTGGGGGACTGGAGAACAGCACAGGTGGGGGACTGGAGAACAGCACAGGTGGGGGACTGGAGAACAGCACAGGTGGGGGACTGGAGAACAGCACAGGTGGGGGACTGGAGAACAGCACAGGTGGGGGACCGGAGGACTGCACAGGTGGGACCAGAGGACTGCACAGGTGGGACCAGAGGACAGCACAGGAGGAGGGACTGAAGAACAGCACAGAAGGGGGGGGACTGAAGAACAGCACAGGAGGGGGGGGGACTGAAGAACAGCACAGGAGGGGGGGGACTGAAGAACAGCACAGGAGGGGGGGGGGCTGAAGAACAGCACAGGGTGGGAGCAGAGGACAGCACAGGAGGGGGGGGGACTGAAGAACAGCACAGGGTGGGAGCAGAGGACAGCACAGGAGGAGGGGGGACTGAAGAACAGCACAGGTGGGGGACTGGAGAACAGCACAGGAGGGGGGGACTGAAGAACAGCACAGGAGGGGGGACGGGAGAACAGCACAGGTGGGGGACTGGAGAACAGCACAGGTGGGACCAGAGGACAGCACAGGAGGGGGGGGACTGAAGAACAGCACAGGTGGGGGACTGGAGAACAGCACAGGTGGGGGACTGGAGAACAGCACAGGTGGGGGACTGGAGAACAGCACAGGTGGGGGACTGGAGAACAGCACAGGTGGGGGACTGGAGAACAGCACGGGTGGGGGACTGGAGAACAGCACAGGTGGGGGACCGGAGGACTGCACAGGTGGGACCAGAGGACTGCACAGGTGGGACCAGAGGACAGCACAGGAGGAGGGACTGAAGAACAGCACAGAAGGGGGGGGACTGAAGAACAGCACAGGGGGGGGGGGGACTGAAGAACAGCACAGGAGGGGGGGGACTGAAGAACAGCACAGGAGGGGGGGGGACTGAAGAACAGCACAGGGTGGGAGCAGAGGACAGCACAGGAGGGGGGGGACTGAAGAACAGCACAGGGTGGGAGCAGAGGACAGCACAGGAGGAGGGGGGACTGAAGAACAGCACAGGTGGGGGACTGGAGAACAGCACAGGAGGGGGGGACTGAAGAACAGCACAGGAGGGGGGACTGGAGAACAGGACAGGGGGGGGACTGGAGAACAGCACAGGTGGGACCAGAGGACAGCACAGGAGGGGGGGGACTGAAGAACAGCACAGGTGGGGGACTGGAGAACAGCACAGGTGGGGGACTGGAGAACAGCACAGGTGGGGGACTGGAGAACAGCACAGGTGGGGGACTGGAGAACAGCACAGGTGGGGGACTGGAGAACAGCACAGGGGGGGGACTGGAGAACAGCACAGGTGGGGGACCGGAGGACTGCACAGGTGGGACCAGAGGACTGCACAGGTGGGACCAGAGGACAGCACAGGAGGAGGGACTGAAGAACAGCACAGAAGGGGGGGGACTGAAGAACAGCACAGGAGGGGGGGGGACTGAAGAACAGCACAGGAGGGGGGGGACTGAAGAACAGCACAGGAGGGGGGGGGACTGAAGAACAGCACAGGGTGGGAGCAGAGGACAGCACAGGAGGGGGGGGACTGAAGAACAGCACAGGGTGGGAGCAGAGGACAGCACAGGAGGAGGGGGGACTGAAGAACAGCACAGGTGGGGGACTGGAGAACAGCACAGGAGGGGGGGACTGAAGAACAGCACAGGAGGGGGGACTGGAGAACAGCACAGGTGGGGGACTGGAGAACAGCACAGGTGGGGGACTGGAGAACAGCACAGGTGGGGGACTGGAGAACAGCACAGGTGGGGGACTGGAGAACAGCACAGGTGGGGGACTGGAGAACAGCACAGGTGGGGGACCGGAGGACTGCACAGGTGGGACCAGAGGACTGCACAGGTGGGACCAGAGGACAGCACAGGAGGAGGGACTGAAGAACAGCACAGAAGGGGGGGGACTGAAGAACAGCACAGGAGGGGGGGGGACTGAAGAACAGCACAGGAGGGGGGGGACTGAAGAACAGCACAGGAGGGGGGGGGACTGAAGAACAGCACAGGGTGGGAGCAGAGGACAGCACAGGAGGGGGGGGACTGAAGAACAGCACAGGGTGGGAGCAGAGGACAGCACAGGAGGAGGGGGGACTGAAGAACAGCACAGGTGGGGGACTGGAGAACAGCACAGGAGGGGGGGACTGAAGAACAGCACAGGAGGGGGGACTGGAGAACAGCACAGGTGGGGGACTGGAGAACAGCACAGGTGGGACCAGAGGACAGCACAGGAGGGGGGGGACTGAAGAACAGCACAGGTGGGGGACTGGAGAACAGCACAGGTGGGGGACTGGAGAACAGCACAGGTGGGGGACTGGAGAACAGCACAGGTGGGGGACTGGAGAACAGCACAGGTGGGGGACTGGAGAACAGCACAGGTGGGGGACTGGAGAACAGCACAGGTGGGGGACCGGAGGACTGCACAGGTGGGACCAGAGGACTGCACAGGTGGGACCAGAGGACAGCACAGGAGGAGGGACTGAAGAACAGCACAGAAGGGGGGGGACTGAAGAACAGCACAGGAGGGGGGGGGACTGAAGAACAGCACAGGAGGGGGGGGACTGAAGAACAGCACAGGAGGGGGGGGGACTGAAGAACAGCACAGGGTGGGAGCAGAGGACAGCACAGGAGGGGGGGGACTGAAGAACAGCACAGGGTGGGAGCAGAGGACAGCACAGGAGGAGGGGGGACTGAAGAACAGCACAGGTGGGGGACTGGAGAACAGCACAGGAGGGGGGGACTGAAGAACAGCACAGGAGGGGGGACTGGAGAACAGCACAGGTGGGGGACTGGAGAACAGCACAGGTGGGACCAGAGGACAGCACAGGAGGGGGGGGACTGAAGAACAGCACAGGTGGGGGACTGGAGAACAGCACAGGTGGGGGACTGGAGAACAGCACAGGTGGGGGACTGGAGAACAGCACAGGTGGGGGACTGGAGAACAGCACAGGTGGGGGACTGGAGAACAGCACAGGTGGGGGACTGGAGAACAGCACAGGTGGGGGACCGGAGGACTGCACAGGTGGGACCAGAGGACTGCACAGGTGGGACCAGAGGACAGCACAGGAGGAGGGACTGAAGAACAGCACAGAAGGGGGGGGACTGAAGAACAGCACAGGAGGGGGGGGGACTGAAGAACAGCACAGGAGGGGGGGGACTGAAGAACAGCACAGGAGGGGGGGGGACTGAAGAACAGCACAGGGTGGGAGCAGAGGACAGCACAGGAGGGGGGGGACTGAAGAACAGCACAGGGTGGGAGCAGAGGACAGCACAGGAGGAGGGGGGACTGAAGAACAGCACAGGTGGGGGACTGGAGAACAGCACAGGAGGGGGGGACTGAAGAACAGCACAGGAGGGGGGACTGGAGAACAGCACAGGTGGGGGACTGGAGAACAGCACAGGTGGGGGACTGGAGAACAGCACAGGTGGGGGACTGGAGAACAGCACAGGTGGGGGACTGGAGAACAGCACAGGTGGGGGACTGGAGAACAGCACAGGTGGGGGACCGGAGGACTGCACAGGTGGGACCAGAGGACTGCACAGGTGGGACCAGAGGACAGCACAGGAGGAGGGACTGAAGAACAGCACAGAAGGGGGGGGACTGAAGAACAGCACAGGAGGGGGGGGGACTGAAGAACAGCACAGGAGGGGGGGGACTGAAGAACAGCACAGGAGGGGGGGGACTGAAGAACAGCACAGGGTGGGAGCAGAGGACAGCACAGGAGGGGGGGGACTGAAGAACAGCACAGGGTGGGAGCAGAGGACAGCACAGGAGGAGGGGGGACTGAAGAACAGCACAGGTGGGGGACTGGAGAACAGCACAGGAGGGGGGACTGAAGAACAGCACAGGAGGGGGGACTGGAGAACAGCACAGGTGGGGGACTGGAGAACAGCACAGGTGGGACCAGAGGACAGCACAGGAGGGGGGGGACTGAAGAACAGCACAGGTGGGGGACTGGAGAACAGCACAGGTGGGGGACTGGAGAACAGCACAGGTGGGGGACTGGAGAACAGCACAGGTGGGGGACTGGAGAACAGCACAGGTGGGGGACTGGAGAACAGCACAGGTGGGGGACTGGAGAACAGCACAGGTGGGGGACCGGAGGACTGCACAGGTGGGACCAGAGGACTGCACAGGTGGGACCAGAGGACAGCACAGGAGGAGGGACTGAAGAACAGCACAGAAGGGGGGGGACTGAAGAACAGCACAGAAGGGGGGGGACTGAAGAACAGCACAGGAGGGGGGGGACTGAAGAACAGCACAGGAGGGGGGGGACTGAAGAACAGCACAGGAGGGGGGGGGACTGAAGAACAGCACAGGGTGGGAGCAGAGGACAGCACAGGAGGGGGGGGACTGAAGAACAGCACAGGGTGGGAGCAGAGGACAGCACAGGAGGAGGGGGGACTGAAGAACAGCACAGGTGGGGGACTGGAGAACAGCACAGGAGGGGGGGACTGAAGAACAGCACAGGAGGGGGGACTGGAGAACAGCACAGGTGGGGGACTGGAGAACAGCACAGGTGGGGGACTGGAGAACAGCACAGGTGGGGGACTGGAGAACAGCACAGGTGGGGGACTGGAGAACAGCACAGGGGGGGGACTGGAGAACAGCACAGGTGGGGGACCGGAGGACTGCACAGGTGGGACCAGAGGACTGCACAGGTGGGACCAGAGGACAGCACAGGAGGAGGGACTGAAGAACAGCACAGAAGGGGGGGGACTGAAGAACAGCACAGGAGGGGGGGGGACTGAAGAACAGCACAGGAGGGGGGGGACTGAAGAACAGCACAGGAGGGGGGGGGACTGAAGAACAGCACAGGGTGGGAGCAGAGGACAGCACAGGAGGGGGGGGACTGAAGAACAGCACAGGGTGGGAGCAGAGGACAGCACAGGAGGAGGGGGGACTGAAGAACAGCACAGGTGGGGGACTGGAGAACAGCACAGGAGGGGGGGACTGAAGAACAGCACAGGAGGGGGGACTGGAGAACAGCACAGGTGGGGGACTGGAGAACAGCACAGGTGGGACCAGAGGACAGCACAGGAGGGGGGGGACTGAAGAACAGCACAGGTGGGGGACTGGAGAACAGCACAGGTGGGGGACTGGAGAACAGCACAGGTGGGGGACTGGAGAACAGCACAGGTGGGGGACTGGAGAACAGCACAGGTGGGGGACTGGAGAACAGCACAGGTGGGGGACTGGAGAACAGCACAGGTGGGGGACCGGAGGACTGCACAGGTGGGACCAGAGGACTGCACAGGTGGGACCAGAGGACAGCACAGGAGGAGGGACTGAAGAACAGCACAGGAGGGGGGGGACTGAAGAACAGCACAGGAGGGGGGGGGACTGAAGAACAGCACAGGAGGGGGGGGACTGAAGAACAGCACAGGAGGGGGGGGGACTGAAGAACAGCACAGGGTGGGAGCAGAGGACAGCACAGGGGGGGGGGGACTGAAGAACAGCACAGGGTGGGAGCAGAGGACAGCACAGGAGGAGGGGGGACTGAAGAACAGCACAGGTGGGGGACTGGAGAACAGCACAGGAGGGGGGGACTGAAGAACAGCACAGGAGGGGGGACTGGAGAACAGCACAGGTGGGGGACTGGAGAACAGCACAGGTGGGACCAGAGGACAGCACAGGAGGGGGGGGACTGAAGAACAGCACAGGTGGGGGACTGGAGAACAGCACAGGTGGGGGACTGGAGAACAGCACAGGTGGGGGACTGGAGAACAGCACAGGTGGGGGACTGGAGAACAGCACAGGTGGGGGACTGGAGAACAGCACAGGTGGGGGACTGGAGAACAGCACAGGTGGGGGACTGGAGATCAGCACAGGTGGGGGACCGGAGGACTGCACAGGTGGGACCAGAGGACTGCACAGGTGGGACCAGAGGACAGCACAGGAGGAGGGACTGAAGAACAGCACAGAAGGGGGGGGACTGAAGAACAGCACAGGAGGGGGGGGGGACTGAAGAACAGCACAGGAGGGGGGGGACTGAAGAACAGCACAGGAGGGGGGGGGACTGAAGAACAGCACAGGGTGGGAGCAGAGGACAGCACAGGAGGGGGGGGACTGAAGAACAGCACAGGGTGGGAGCAGAGGACAGCACAGGAGGAGGGGGGACTGAAGAACAGCACAGGAGGGGGGGACTGAAGAACAGCACAGGAGGGGGGACTGGAGAACAGCACAGGTGGGGGACTGGAGAACAGCACAGGTGGGGGACTGGAGAACAGCACAGGTGGGGGACTGGAGAACAGCACAGGTGGGGGACTGGAGAACAGCACAGGTGGGGGACTGGAGAACAGCACAGGTGGGGGACCGGAGGACTGCACAGGTGGGACCAGAGGACTGCACAGGTGGGACCAGAGGACAGCACAGGAGGAGGGACTGAAGAACAGCACAGAAGGGGGGGGACTGAAGAACAGCACAGGAGGGGGGGGGACTGAAGAACAGCACAGGAGGGGGGGGGACTGAAGAACAGCACAGGAGGGGGGGGGACTGAAGAACAGCACAGGGTGGGAGCAGAGGACAGCACAGGAGGGGGGGGACTGAAGAACAGCACAGGGTGGGAGCAGAGGACAGCACAGGAGGAGGGGGGACTGAAGAACAGCACAGGTGGGGGACTGGAGAACAGCACAGGAGGGGGGGACTGGAGAACAGCACAGGAGGGGGGACTGGAGAACAGCACAGGGGGGGGACTGGAGAACAGCACAGGTGGGACCAGAGGACAGCACAGGAGGGGGGGGACTGAAGAACAGCACAGGTGGGGGACTGGAGAACAGCACAGGTGGGGGACTGGAGAACAGCACAGGTGGGGGACTGGAGAACAGCACAGGTGGGGGACTGGAGAACAGCACAGGTGGGGGACTGGAGAACAGCACAGGTGGGGGACTGGAGAACAGCACAGGGGGGGGACCGGAGGACTGCACAGGTGGGACCAGAGGACTGCACAGGTGGGACCAGAGGACAGCACAGGAGGAGGGACTGAAGAACAGCACAGAAGGGGGGGGACTGAAGAACAGCACAGGAGGGGGGGGGACTGAAGAACAGCACAGGAGGGGGGGGACTGAAGAACAGCACAGGAGGGGGGGGGGACTGAAGAACAGCACAGGGTGGGAGCAGAGGACAGCACAGGAGGGGGGGGACTGAAGAACAGCACAGGGTGGGAGCAGAGGACAGCACAGGAGGGGGGGGGACTGAAGAACAGCACAGGTGGGGGACTGGAGAACAGCACAGGAGGGGGGGACTGAAGAACAGGACAGGAGGGGGGACTGGAGAACAGCACAGGGGGGGGACTGGAGAACAGCACAGGTGGGGGACTGGAGAACAGCACAGGTGGGGGACTGGAGAACAGCACAGGTGGGGGACTGGAGAACAGCACAGGTGGGGGACTGGAGAACAGCACAGGTGGGGGACCGGAGGACTGCACAGGTGGGACCAGAGGACTGCACAGGTGGGACCAGAGGACAGCACAGGAGGAGGGACTGAAGAACAGCACAGAAGGGGGGGGACTGAAGAACAGCACAGGAGGGGGGGGGACTGAAGAACAGCACAGGAGGGGGGGGACTGAAGAACAGCACAGGAGGGGGGGGGACTGAAGAACAGCACAGGGTGGGAGCAGAGGACAGCACAGGAGGGGGGGGACTGAAGAACAGCACAGGGTGGGAGCAGAGGACAGCACAGGAGGAGGGGGGACTGAAGAACAGCACAGGTGGGGGACTGAAGAACAGCACAGGAGGGGGGGACTGAAGAACAGCACAGGAGGGGGGACTGGAGAACAGCACAGGTGGGGGACTGGAGAACAGCACAGGTGGGACCAGAGGACAGCACAGGAGGGGGGGGGACTGAAGAACAGCACAGGTGGGGGACTGGAGAACAGCACAGGTGGGGGACTGGAGAACAGCACAGGTGGGGGACTGGAGAACAGCACAGGTGGGGGACTGGAGAACAGCACAGGTGGGGGACTGGAGAACAGCACAGGTGGGGGACTGGAGAACAGCACAGGTGGGGGACCGGAGGACTGCACAGGTGGGACGAGAGGACTGCACAGGTGGGACCAGAGGACAGCACAGGAGGAGGGACTGAAGAACAGCACAGAAGGGGGGGGACTGAAGAACAGCACAGGAGGGGGGGGACTGAAGAACAGCACAGGAGGGGGGGGGACTGAAGAACAGGACAGGGTGGGAGCAGAGGACAGCACAGGAGGGGGGGGACTGAAGAACAGCACAGGGGGGGAGCAGAGGACAGCACAGGGGGGGGGGGGACTGAAGAACAGCACAGGTGGGGGACTGGAGAACAGCACAGGAGGGGGGGACTGAAGAACAGCACAGGAGGGGGGACTGGAGAACAGCACAGGTGGGGGACTGGAGAACAGCACAGGTGGGACCAGAGGACAGCACAGGAGGGGGGGGACTGAAGAACAGCACAGGTGGGGGACTGGAGAACAGCACAGGTGGGGGACTGGAGAACAGCACAGGTGGGGGACTGGAGAACAGCACAGGTGGGGGACTGGAGAACAGCACAGGTGGGGGACTGGAGAACAGCACAGGTGGGGGACTGGAGAACAGCACAGGTGGGGGACCGGAGGACTGCACAGGTGGGACCAGAGGACTGCACAGGTGGGACCAGAGGACAGCACAGGAGGAGGGACTGAAGAACAGCACAGGAGGGGGGGGACTGAAGAACAGCACAGGAGGGGGGGGGACTGAAGAACAGCACAGGAGGGGGGGGGACTGAAGAACAGCACAGGAGGGGGGGGGACTGAAGAACAGCACAGGGGGGACCAGAGGACAGCACAGGGGGGGGGGGACTGAAGAACAGCACAGGGGGGGAGCAGAGGACAGCACAGGAGGAGGGGGGACTGAAGAACAGCACAGGTGGGGGACTGGAGAACAGCACAGGAGGGGGGGACTGAAGAACAGCACAGGAGGGGGGACTGGAGAACAGCACAGGTGGGGGACTGGAGAACAGCACAGGTGGGGGACTGGAGAACAGCACAGGTGGGGGACTGGAGAACAGCACAGGTGGGGGACTGGAGAACAGCACAGGTGGGGGACTGGAGAACAGCACAGGTGGGGGACTGGAGAACAGCACAGGTGGGGGACCGGAGGACTGCACAGGTGGGACCAGAGGACTGCACAGGTGGGACCAGAGGACAGCACAGGAGGAGGGACTGAAGAACAGCACAGAAGGGGGGGGACTGAAGAACAGCACAGGAGGGGGGGGGGACTGAAGAACAGCACAGGAGGGGGGGGACTGAAGAACAGCACAGGAGGGGGGGGGACTGAAGAACAGCACAGGGTGGGAGCAGAGGACAGCACAGGAGGAGGGGGGACTGAAGAACAGCACAGGTGGGGGACTGGAGAACAGCACAGGAGGGGGGGACTGAAGAACAGCACAGGAGGGGGGACTGGAGAACAGCACAGGTGGGGGACTGGAGAACAGCACAGGTGGGACCAGAGGACAGCACAGGGGGGGGGGGACTGAAGAACAGCACAGGGGGGGGACTGGAGAACAGCACAGGTGGGGGACTGGAGAACAGCACAGGTGGGGGACTGGAGAACAGCACAGGTGGGGGACTGGAGAACAGCACAGGTGGGGGACTGGAGAACAGCACAGGGGGGGGACTGGAGAACAGCACAGGTGGGGGACCGGAGGACTGCACAGGTGGGACCAGAGGACTGCACAGGTGGGACCAGAGGACAGCACAGGAGGAGGGACTGAAGAACAGCACAGAAGGGGGGGGACTGAAGAACAGCACAGGAGGGGGGGGACTGAAGAACAGCACAGGAGGGGGGGGACTGAAGAACAGCACAGGAGGGGGGGGGACTGAAGAACAGCACAGGGGGGGAGCAGAGGACAGCACGGGGGGGGGGGGACTGAAGAACAGCACAGGGTGGGAGCAGAGGACAGCACAGGAGGAGGGGGGACTGAAGAACAGCACAGGTGGGGGACTGGAGAACAGCACAGGAGGGGGGGACTGAAGAACAGCACAGGAGGGGGGACTGGAGAACAGCACAGGTGGGGGACTGGAGAACAGCACAGGTGGGGGACTGGAGAACAGCACAGGTGGGGGACTGGAGAACAGCACAGGTGGGGGACTGGAGAACAGCACAGGTGGGGGACTGGAGAACAGCACAGGTGGGGGACCAGAGGACTGCACAGGTGGGACCAGAGGACTGCACAGGTGGGACCAGAGGACAGCACAGGAGGAGGGACTGAAGAACAGCACAGAAGGGGGGGGACTGAAGAACAGCACAGGAGGGGGGGGGACTGAAGAACAGCACAGGAGGGGGGGGACTGAAGAACAGCCCAGGAGGGGGGGGGACTGAAGAACAGCACAGGGTGGGAGCAGAGGACAGCACAGGAGGGGGGGGACTGAAGAACAGCACAGGGTGGGAGCAGAGGACAGCACAGGAGGAGGGGGGACTGAAGAACAGCACAGGTGGGGGACTGGAGAACAGCACAGGAGGGGGGGACTGAAGAACAGCACAGGAGGGGGGGACTGGAGAACAGCACAGGTGGGGGACTGGAGAACAGCACAGGTGGGACCAGAGGACAGCACAGGAGGGGGGGGACTGAAGAACAGCACAGGTGGGGGACTGGAGAACAGCACAGGTGGGGGACTGGAGAACAGCACAGGTGGGGGACTGGAGAACAGCACAGGTGGGGGACTGGAGAACAGCACAGGTGGGGGACTGGAGAACAGCACAGGTGGGGGACCGGAGGACTGCACAGGTGGGACCAGAGGACTGCACAGGTGGGACCAGAGGACAGCACAGGAGGAGGGACTGAAGAACAGCACAGAAGGGGGGGGACTGAAGAACAGCACAGGAGGGGGGGGGACTGAAGAACAGCACAGGGAGGGGGGGGACTGAAGAACAGCACAGGAGGGGGGGGGGACTGAAGAACAGCACAGGGTGGGAGCAGAGGACAGCACAGGAGGGGGGGGACTGAAGAACAGCACAGGGTGGGAGCAGAGGACAGCACAGGAGGAGGGGGGACTGAAGAACAGCACAGGTGGGGGACTGGAGAACAGCACAGGAGGGGGGGACTGAAGAACAGCACAGGAGGGGGGACTGGAGAACAGCACAGGTGGGGGACTGGAGAACAGCACAGGTGGGGGACTGGAGAACAGCACAGGTGGGGGACTGGAGAACAGCACAGGTGGGGGACTGGAGAACAGCACAGGTGGGGGACTGGAGAACAGCACAGGTGGGGGACTGGAGAACAGCACAGGTGGGGGACCGGAGGACTGCACAGGTGGGACCAGAGGACTGCACAGGTGGGACCAGAGGACAGCACAGGAGGAGGGACTGAAGAACAGCACAGAAGGGGGGGGACTGAAGAACAGCACAGGAGGGGGGGGGACTGAAGAACAGCACAGGAGGGGGGGGACTGAAGAACAGCACAGGAGGGGGGGGGACTGAAGAACAGCACAGGGTGGGAGCAGAGGACAGCACAGGAGGGGGGGGACTGAAGAACAGCACAGGGTGGGAGCAGAGGACAGCACAGGAGGAGGGGGGACTGAAGAACAGCACAGGTGGGGGACTGGAGAACAGCACAGGAGGGGGGGACTGAAGAACAGCACAGGAGGGGGGACTGGAGAACAGCACAGGTGGGGGACTGGAGAACAGCACAGGTGGGGGACTGGAGAACAGCACAGGTGGGGGACTGGAGAACAGCACAGGTGGGGGACTGGAGAACAGCACAGGTGGGGGACTGGAGAACAGCACAGGTGGGGGACCGGAGGACTGCACAGGTGGGACCAGAGGACTGCACAGGTGGGACCAGAGGACAGCACAGGAGGAGGGACTGAAGAACAGCACAGAAGGGGGGGGGACTGAAGAACAGCACAGGAGGGGGGGGGACTGAAGAACAGCACAGGAGGGGGGGGGACTGAAGAACAGCACAGGAGGGGGGGGGACTGAAGAACAGCACAGGGTGGGAGCAGAGGACAGCACAGGAGGGGGGGGGGACTGAAGAACAGCACAGGGTGGGAGCAGAGGACAGCACAGGAGGAGGGGGGGACTGAAGAACAGCACAGGTGGGGGACTGGAGAACAGCACAGGAGGGGGGGACTGAAGAACAGCACAGGAGGGGGGACTGGAGAACAGCACAGGTGGGGGACTGGAGAACAGCACAGGTGGGACCAGAGGACAGCACAGGAGGGGGGGGGACTGAAGAACAGCACAGGTGGGGGACTGGAGAACAGCACAGGTGGGGGACTGGAGAACAGCACAGGTGGGGGACTGGAGAACAGCACAGGTGGGGGACTGGAGAACAGCACAGGTGGGGGACTGGAGAACAGCACAGGTGGGGGACTGGAGAACAGCACAGGTGGGGGACCGGAGGACTGCACAGGTGGGACCAGAGGACTGCACAGGTGGGACCAGAGGACAGCACAGGAGGAGGGACTGAAGAACAGCACAGAAGGGGGGGGACTGAAGAACAGCACAGGAGGGGGGGGGACTGAAGAACAGCACAGGAGGGGGGGGACTGAAGAACAGCACAGGAGGGGGGGGGACTGAAGAACAGCACAGGGTGGGAGCAGAGGACAGCACAGGAGGGGGGGGACTGAAGAACAGCACAGGGTGGGAGCAGAGGACAGCACAGGAGGAGGGGGGACTGAAGAACAGCACAGGTGGGGGACTGGAGAACAGCACAGGAGGGGGGGACTGAAGAACAGCACAGGAGGGGGGACTGGAGAACAGCACAGGTGGGGGACTGGAGAACAGCACAGGTGGGGGACTGGAGAACAGCACAGGTGGGGGACTGGAGAACAGCACAGGTGGGGGACTGGAGAACAGCACAGGTGGGGGACTGGAGAACAGCACAGGTGGGGGACTGGAGAACAGCACAGGTGGGGGACTGGAGAACAGCACAGGTGGGGGACTGGAGAACAGCACAGGTGGGGGACTGGAGAACAGCACAGGTGGGGGACCGGAGGACTGCACAGGTGGGACCAGAGGACTGCACAGGTGGGACCAGAGGACAGCACAGGAGGAGGGACTGAAGAACAGCACAGAAGGGGGGGGACTGAAGAACAGCACAGGAGGGGGGGGGACTGAAGAACAGCACAGGAGGGGGGGGACTGAAGAACAGCACAGGGTGGGAGCAGAGGACAGCACAGGAGGGGGGGGACTGAAGAACAGCACAGGAGGGGGGGGGCTGAAGAACAGCACAGGGTGGGAGCAGAGGACAGCACAGGAGGAGGGGGGACTGAAGAACAGCACAGGAGGGGGGACTGGAGAACAGCACAGGTGGGGGACTGGAGAACAGCACAGGTGGGGGACTGGAGAACAGCACGGGTGGGGGACTGGAGAACAGCACAGGTGGGGGACTGGAGAACAGCACAGGAGGGGGGGACTGGAGAACAGCACAGGAGGGGGGACTGGAGAACAGCACAGGAGGGGGGACTGAAGAACAGCACAGGTGGGACCAGAGGACAGCACAGGAGGGGGGGGGACTGAAGAACAGCACAGGTGGGACCAGAGGACAGCACAGGAGGGGGGGACTGAAGAACAGCACAGGAGGGGGGACTGGAGAACAGCACAGGAGGGGGGACTGGAGAACAGCACAGGAGGGGGACTGAAGAACAGCACAGGTGGGACCAGAGGACAGCACAGGAGGGGGGGGACTGAAGAACAGCACAGGTGGGACCAGAGGACAGCAGGGGGTTGGAGAATGGGGGGTGGGGTGGGAGAGAGCAGAGAAGTTACTGGGGAAGATCAGCCAGGAGAGTGTTGAGGGACCTGTGGGCAGCAGAAGGAAACTGGATAGGAGAAACTGATGCCCTCCATGTTCTTCTTGCAGTCACTGAATGCCCGCTTTTCCTCCTTTACCTCCTGCGGGCATTCAGTGGCTGCAAGAAGAACATGGAGGGCATCAGTTCCTCTATATGCCACCCCTCCTATCCAGGTTTAGAGGGAAGCTGCATGGACCATCCTGGAGTATGAGGCTGGGTTGCAATGGCGCCCCCTGTAGTTACACCGCTGCAGTGGAGTAACTAAAACATTTCTGTCAGGTTGAAGGAGCAATGAATGGAATGCTGGCAGGATTCTGAGGTTGTGATTGTCGCTGATGAGCCACTCCTGAGAGGATTGCTTGGTATACAGAGGGGGTAACAAGACTAGAAGGTGAAGAGGTGGCAGAACATGAAAGGCTGAGGGTGAAGGAGGAGGGGGGGGGGGGGGGCAGTGAGAGGCAAACAAGTAGTGGGAGAGAAGAGACAGGGAGCAGCCGGACAGGACTGGGTGTGAGGAGTTATCATGTGTGCAGGAAACATCTTCAGCTCTGAGGAGTTCATGCTGGGACCTGTAGGATTACAAGTCCCAGCATGAACCCTGCCCTAATATCTAAGGATGTTTCCTCCTTCCATGCAGGGTGTCAGTGTCTTCTCCTGCGACCCTTATCTGGAGCAAGCCTCTGAGTGTCCTGTGCAGACTCTCCAGCTATGACTGCGGGGAGAGCTGACGGGATTAGAACACGGATGGATCTGCTGGTCAGTGCTTTGCATGTTACTTGCCTTAGTTGTACCATCTCTCATCTGTACCCTGCAGTCTGTCTCAGAGTCTGATGATTCTTCTGGCTGGACTCCAGAACATACACAAGGAGGTGGAGCTGAACAGAAGGCGCGGAGGAGGAACTCTCCTCCGCTGTGATAGGTCTCTGCCTCTCTCCTGCTCTGACGTCACTGGTTGCTACACGCCAAGCGGGAGGCAGGTAGCAACCAGTTTGGGCACTGAAACTTGGGGCACTGAGGGGATTACCGTCTGACTGGCAGCCAGCCCGCACACCTTAATACCAGCCAGTAGGTGCGGACATTGCCATTCAATATTATTATTTTTTATGAGTTTTTTACTTTTATTATTTTTTAAATGTTGCTTGTGAGTGGTTTGTATCCACATGCTTTTTGAATAAACCAGCGTTTTTACAAGATCAAGCTGTCAAAACTTTATTACACCATCGGAGCCCCCTGTATGTGCTTTTTTCCTATCTGAGGAACCAAGGGAACCACACCAACTGGATCTACAGCAACACCATACACGCTTAGGAGGAGGGATCCAGCAGCATCTAACAGCAGTGGCCTCCTGAAACCCCCGATATATGCGGATTACCCCAAGAGGGGACCTCTATCTGGTGAGTGGGGTAGCCTGAGGGGAGCACCGGGAGCACTCGGAGTTGTGTGACAGAGGCACCACTTTCACACCCACCTGTCTGTTGGACTTCTTTCCAAACTACCAAGATTTTCTGTATATTTTCCTATGGTTTCGATTACAGAAAGAAGAATGTTGAACTATATATTTACTTGACAAAATATTTTTTTTGACAGTTTGTGCAATGTTTTTCCCAGGATGGACATTCTATTCCACATTTTATACATGTATGTTATAATTAGTGTACATTTATAGTCCACCCACTGCTCCATCTGGGGCACGCTTACAGCAATAACCCCCCCCCCTTTTTTCCTGTTAAGGGGACAGGAGCCTACCTAGTATTATTGCGCCCGGACAGATTGTGTCTAAATAGAGGCGTGGATGATCGATTGGGTTGAGTTGTATGTGATTTATGCACCTAGCTGTATTCTTGTTACATCTAACTGTTACCATACAGCAGGGGTTTATTATCAAGAATATAGTATCTGCAGTTGATACCCCATATATAGCTACCTAAGTATAGAATGTTATACACTGTGGGTTAGTGCAGTGAATAGCATATTTTGTGTATTAGTACACACTGTATTCTATCATTCTACCAGTAGCACATATTAACTGCGGACTTTCATTACTGTAGTCTCTTGAGGAGTATTGTCAGAACACACTGCATACCCAGCGTCCTATCAGGGGGTTGTGATATATACCCCTCATCTAGCTCTTCACATAGTGCTTACATAGCAGCGCCAACATCCCTATCCATATATCTATTATCAGTTTGGGCACTGAGCCAGCGGTAGAAATAAAGTAAAAAGGGGTCTCACTCTGTCAGCTAGGGGTCCACCACAGGCTGAGACAGAGAGGATGTATACAAAGGCTATTTTAGGGGGCATTAGATCTGCCCAGGCCAATTCCGGGACTCTGTATTGTCCCGTAATGAGGGTGCCCGGGACACGGGACACAAGCATTAATTAAGGGACAGTCCCGGGCAATCCGGGACACGTGGTCACCCTACCCCCCCACAGATCCTTCTCCACTACAGATCCCCCAGATCCTTCTCCACTACAGATCCCCCCAGATCCTTCTCCACTACAGATCCCCCCAGATCCTTCTCCACTACAGATCCCCCAGATCCTTCTCCACTACAGATCCCCCCAGATCCTTCTCCACTACAGATCCCCCCCCAGATCCTTCTCCACTACAGATCCCCCCAGATCCTTCTCCACTACAGATCCCCCCCCAGATCCTTCTCCACTACAGACCCTCCCCAGATCCTTCTCCACTACAGATCCCCCCCAGATCCTTCTCCACTACAGATCCCCCCCCAGATCCTTCTCCACTACAGACCCCCCCAGATCCTTCTCCACTACAGACCCCCCCCAGATCCTTCTCCACTACAGATCCCCCAGATCATTCTCCACTACAGATCCCCCCAGATCCTTCTCCACTACAGATCCCCCCAGATCCTTCTCCACTACAGACCCCCCCAGATCATTCTCCACTACAGATCCCCCCAGATCCTTCTCCACTACAGATCCCCCAGATCATTCTCCACTACAGATCCCCCCAGATCCTTCTCCACTACAGATCCCCCCAGATCCTTCTCCACTACAGACCCCCCCAGATCCTTCTCCACTACAGACCCCCCCCAGATCCTTCTCCACTACAGATCCCCCCAGATCCTTCTCCACTACGGACCCCCCCCCAGATCCTTCTCCACTACAGACCCCCCCAGATCCTTCTCCACTACGGACCCCCCCCCAGATCCTTCTCCACTACAGATCCCCCAGATCCTTCTCCACTACAGACCCTCCCCCAGATCCTTCTCCACTACGGATCCCCCCAGATCCTTCTCCACTACGGATCCCCCCCAGATCCTTCTCCACTACGGATCCCCCAGATCCTTCTCCACTACGGATCCCCCCCAGATCCTTCTCCACTACAGACCCTCCCCCAGATCCTTCTCCACTACGGATCCCCCCCAGATCCTTCTCCACTACAGATCCCCAGATCCTTCTCCACTACAGATCCCCCCAGATCCTTCTCCACTACAGATCCCCCAGATCCTTCTCCACTACGGATCCCCCAGATCCTTCTCCACTACGGATCCCCCCAGATCCTTCTCCACTACAGATCCCCCCCCAGATCCTTCTCCACTACGGATCCCCCCAGATCCTTCTCCACTACAGACCCCCCCCAGATCCTTCTCCACTACAGATCCCCCCAGATCCTTCTCCACTACAGACTCCCCCCAGATCCTTCTCCACTACGGACCCCCCCAGATCCTTCTCCACTACGGATCCCCCCCCAGATCCTTCTCCACTACGGATCCCCCCAGATCCTTCTCCACTACAGATCCCCCCCCAGATCCTTCTCCACTACGGATCCCCCCCAGATCCTTCTCCACTACGGATCCCCCAGATCCTTCTCCACTACGGACCCCCCAGATCCTTCTCCACTACAGATCCCCCCCCAGATCCTTCTCCACTACGGATCCCCCCCCAGATCCTTCTCCACTACAGATCCCCCCCAGATCCTTCTCCACTACGGATCCCCCCAGATCCTTCTCCACTACAGATCCCCCCCCAGATCCTTCTCCACTACGGATCCCCCCCCAGATCATTCTCCACTACAGACCCCCCCAGATCCTTCTCCACTACGGACCCCCCCAGATCCTTCTCCACTACAGACCCCCCCAGATCCTTCTCCACTACGGACCCCCCCCAGATCCTTCTCCACTACAGACCCCCCCAGATCCTTCTCCACTACGGACCCCCCCCAGATCCTTCTCCACTACAGATCCCCCAGATCCTTCTCCACTATGGATCCCCCCAGATCCTTCTCCACTACAGATCCCCCAGATCCTTCTCCACTACGGATCCCCCCAGATCCTTCTCCACTACAGACCCTCCCCCAGATCATTCTCCACTACAGATCCCCCCAGATCCTTCTCCACTACGGACCCCCCCAGATCCTTCTCCACTACGGATCCCCCCCCAGATCCTTCTCCACTACGGATCCCCCCAGATCCTTCTCCACTACAGATCCCCCCCCAGATCCTTCTCCACTACGGATCCCCCCAGATCCTTCTCCACTACGGATCCCCCCAGATCCTTCTCCACTACGGACCCCCCAGATCCTTCTCCACTACAGATCCCCCCCCAGATCCTTCTCCACTACGGATCCCCCCCAGATCCTTCTCCACTACAGATCCCCCCAGATCCTTCTCCACTACGGATCCCCCCAGATCCTTCTCCACTACAGATCCCCCCCCAGATCCTTCTCCACTACGGATCCCCCCCAGATCATTCTCCACTACAGACCCCCCCAGATCCTTCTCCACTACGGACCCCCCCAGATCCTTCTCCACTACAGATCCCCCCAGATCCTTCTCCACTACGGATCCCCCCCCAGATCCTTCTCCACTACAGATCCCCCCAGATCCTTCTCCACTACGGACCCCCCAGATCCTTCTCCACTACAGATCCCCCCCCAGATCCTTCTCCACTACGGATCCCCCCAGATCCTTCTCCACTACAGATCCCCCCCAGATCCTTCTCCACTACGGACCCCCCCAGATCCTTCTCCACTACGGACCCTCCCCCAGATCCTTCTCCACTACGGATCCCCCCAGATCCTTCTCCACTACGGACCCTCCCCCAGATCCTTCTCCACTACAGATCCCCCCAGATCCTTCTCCACTACAGACCCTCCCCCAGATCCTTCTCCACTACAGATCCCCCAGATCCTTCTCCACTACAGATCCCCCCCCAGATCCTTCTCCACTACGGATCCCCCCCAGATCCTTCTCCACTACGGACCCCCCCCCAGATCCTTCTCCACTACGGACCCCCCAGATCCTTCTCCACTACAGATCCCCCAGATCCTTCTCCACTACGGACCCCCCCCCAGATCCTTCTCCACTACAGATCCCCCAGATCCTTCTCCACTACAGATCCCCCCAGATCCTTCTCCACTACAGATCCCCCCAGATCCTTCTCCACTACGGATCCCCCCAGATCCTTCTCCACTACAGATCCCCCCCAGATCCTTCTCCACTACGGATCCCCCCAGATCCTTCTCCACTACGGACCCCCCCACAGATCCTTCTCCACTACAGACCCTCCCCCAGATCATTCTCCACTACAGACCCCCCCAGATCCTTCTCCACTACAGATCCCCCCCAGATCCTTCTCCACTACAGATCCCCCCAGATCCTTCTCCACTACAGACCCTCCCCCAGATCCTTCTCCACTACAGACCCTCCCCCAGATCCTTCTCCACTACGGATCCCCCCCCAGATCCTTCTCCACTACAGATCCCCCCAGATCCTTCTCCACTACAGACCCTCCCCCAGATCCTTCTCCACTACGGATCCCCCCAGATCCTTCTCCACTACAGATCCCCCAGATCCTTCTCCACTACAGACCCTCCCCCAGATCCTTCTCCACTACAGATCCCCCCAGATCCTTCTCCACTACGGATCCCCCCAGATCCTTCTCCACTACGGACCCCCCCCCCCAGATCCTTCTCCACTACAGATCCCCCAGATCCTTCTCCACTACAGATCCCCCCAGATCCTTCTCCACTACAGACCCTCCCCCAGATCCTTCTCCACTACGGACCCCCCCCCCAGATCCTTCTCCACTACAGATCCCCCAGATCCTTCTCCACTACAGATCCCCCCAGATCCTTCTCCACTACAGACCCTCCCCCAGATCCTTCTCCACTACAGATCCCCCCAGATCCTTCTCCACTACGGATCCCCCCAGATCCTTCTCCACTACAGATCCCCCAGATCCTTCTCCACTACGGACCCCCCCCCCAGATCCTTCTCCACTACAGATCCCCCAGATCCTTCTCCACTACAGATCCCCCCAGATCCTTCTCCACTACAGATCCCCCAGATCCTTCTCCACTACGGATCCCCCAGATCCTTCTCCACTACGGATCCCCCCAGATCCTTCTCCACTACGGATCCCCCCCCAGATCCTTCTCCACTACGGATCCCCCCAGATCCTTCTCCACTACAGATCCCCCCCAGATCCTTCTCCACTACGGACCCCCCAGATCCTTCTCCACTACAGATCCCCCCCCAGATCCTGCTCCACTACGGATCCCCCCAGATCCTTCTCCACTACAGACTCCCCCCAGATCCTTCTCCACTACGGATCCCCCCAGATCCTTCTCCACTACAGACCCTCCCCCAGATCCTTCTCCACTACAGACCCCCCCAGATCCTTCTCCACTACGGATCCCCCCCCAGATCCTTCTCCACTACAGATCCCCCCAGATCCTTCTCCACTACAGACCCTCCCCCAGATCCTTCTCCACTACGGATCCCCCCAGATCCTTCTCCACTACAGATCCCCCAGATCCTTCTCCACTACAGACCCTCCCCCAGATCCTTCTCCACTACAGATCCCCCCAGATCCTTCTCCACTACAGATCCCCCAGATCCTTCTCCACTACGGACCCCCCCCAGATCCTTCTCCACTACAGATCCCCCAGATCCTTCTCCACTACAGATCCCCCCAGATCCTTCTCCACTACAGACTCCCCCCAGATCCTTCTCCACTACAGATCCCCCCAGATCCTTCTCCACTACAGATCCCCCCAGATCCTTCTCCACTACAGATCCCCCAGATCCTTCTCCACTACGGATCCCCCCAGATCCTTCTCCACTACAGATCCCCCAGATCCTTCTCCACTACGGACCCCCCCCCCAGATCCTTCTCCACTACAGATCCCCCAGATCCTTCTCCACTACAGATCCCCCCAGATCCTTCTCCACTACAGATCCCCCAGATCCTTCTCCACTACGGATCCCCCAGATCCTTCTCCACTACAGATCCCCCCAGATCCTTCTCCACTACGGATCCCCCCAGATCCTTCTCCACTACGGATCCCCCCCCAGATCCTTCTCCACTACGGATCCCCCCAGATCCTTCTCCACTACAGATCCCCCCCAGATCCTTCTCCACTACGGACCCCCCAGATCCTTCTCCACTACAGATCCCCCCCCAGATCCTGCTCCACTACGGACCCCCCCAGATCCTTCTCCACTACAGACCCCCCCAGATCCTTCTCCACTACGGATCCCCCCAGATCCTTCTCCACTACAGACCCCCCCAGATCCTTCTCCACTACAGACCCCCCCAGATCCTTCTCCACTACAGACCCCCCCCCAGATCCTTCTCCACTACAGACTCCCCCCAGATCCTTCTCCACTACAGACCCTCCCCCAGATCCTTCTCCACTACGGATCCCCCCAGATCCTTCTCCACTACAGATCCCCCAGATCCTTCTCCACTACGGATCCCCCAGATCCTTCTCCACTACAGATCCCCCCAGATCCTTCTCCACTACAGATCCCCCAGATCCTTCTCCACTACGGATCTCCCCAGATCCTTCTCCACTACAGATCCCCCAGATCCTTCTCCACTACAGATCCCCCCAGATCCTTCTCCACTACAGACCCTCCCCCAGATCCTTCTCCACTACAGATCCCCCCAGATCCTTCTCCACTACAGATCCCCCCAGATCCTTCTCCACTACAGATCCCCCCAGATCCTTCTCCACTACGGATCCCCCCAGATCCTTCTCCACTACGGATCCCCCAGATCCTTCTCCACTACAGATCCCCCCAGATCCTTCTCCACTACGGATCCCCCCAGTTGTACTCCCCCTAGTATGTATGATGCATATTCTTAGCCCCCAAGTGCATAACTTTACATTTATCTACATTAAACCTCATCTGCCACTCAGTCGCCCAATCAGACAGAGCATTGAGGTCGGCTTGTAAATTGGAGACATCCTGTAAGGACGTTATTCCACTGCATAGCTTGGTGTCATCTGCAAAGACAGAAATGTTACTTTTCATCTCAGATCCAATATCATTTATAAAAATATTTTGAAAAGTAAGGGTCCCAGCACTGAACCTTGGGGTACACCACTGATAACACTGAACCTTGGGGTACACCACTGATAACACTGAACCTTGGGGTACACCACTGATAACACTGAACCTTGGGGTACACCACTGATAACACTGAACCTTGGGGTACCCTGCTCATAACACTGAACCTTGGGGTACCCCGCTGATAACACTGAACCTTGGGGTACACCACTGATAACACTGAACCTTGGGGTACACCACTGATAACACTGAACCTTGGGGTACACCACTGATAACACTGAACCTTGGGGTGCACCACTGATAACACTGAACCTTGGGGTACACCACTGATAACACTGAACCTTGGGGTACCCTGCTGATAACACTGAACCTTGGGGTACACCACTGATAACACTGACCCTTGGGGTACACCACTGATAACACTGAACCTTGGGGTACCCTGCTGATAACACTGAACCTTGGGGTACCCTGCTGATAACACTGAACCTTGGGGTACACCACTGATAACACTGAACCTTGGGGTACACCACTGATAACACTGACCCTTGGGGTACACCACTGATAACACTGACCCTTGGGGTACACCACTGATAACACTGAACCTTGGGGTACACCACTGATAACACTGAACCTTGGGGTACACCGCTGATAACACTGAACCTTGGGGTACACCACTGATAACACTGAACCTTGGGGTACACCACTGATAACACTGACCCTTGGGGTACACCACTGATAACACTGAACCTTGGGGTACACCACTGATAACACTGAACCTTGGGGTACACCACTGATAACACTGAACCTTGGGGTACACCACTGATAACACTGAACCTTGGGGTACACCACTGATAACACTGACCCTTGGGGTACACCACTGATAACACGGAACCTTGGGGTACACCACTGATAACACTGAACCTTGGGGTACACCACTGATAACACTGAACCTTGGGGTACACCACTGATAACACTGAACCTTGGGGTACACCACTGATAACACTGAACCTTGGGGTACACCACTGATAACACTGAACCTTGGGGTACACCACTGATAACACTGAACCTTGGGGTACACCACTGATAACACTGAACCTTGGGGTACACCACTGATAACACTGAACCTTGGGGTACACCACTGATAAC
The DNA here is from genome assembly GCF_905171775.1 of Rana temporaria. Taxonomy (NCBI): domain Eukaryota; kingdom Metazoa; phylum Chordata; class Amphibia; order Anura; family Ranidae; genus Rana; species Rana temporaria. The sequence continues at coordinate 57,853 of NW_024404548.1, read as the reverse complement.
ACTGAACCTTGGGGTACACCACTGATAACACTGAACCTTGGGGTACACCACTGATAACACTGAACCTTGGGGTACACCACTGATAACATTGGACCATTCAGAGTAAGAATCATTAACCACGACTCTCTGAATTCTGTCTTTCAGCCAGTTTTCTATCCATTTACAAACTGATATATCCAATCCTGTAGACCTTACCTTACACCTAGCGGCCGGCCGGGAATTGCAGCCTAAGATCCGACGGTGTAACACACTTACAGGTGTCGGATCTTAGGGATATCAATGCGGAACCTGATTCTATGAATCAGCCGCATAGATCCGACCGGCAGGACTCAGAGATCCGCCGGGGAATCAGGAGATATCAGGAGATCCGCCGGTGGATCAGGAGATCCGCCGGTGGATCAGGAGATACGTCGGGGGATCAGGAGATACGTCGGGGGATCAGGAGATACGCCGGGGGATCAGGAGATACGCCGGGGGATCAGGAGATACGCCGGGGGATCAGGAGATACGCCGGGGGATCAGGAGATACGCCGGGGGATCAGGAGATACGTCGGGGGATCAGGAGATACGTCGGGGGATCAGGAGATATCAGGAGATCCGCCGGTGGATCAGGAGATACGTCGGGGAATCAGGAGATATCAGGAGATCTGCCGGTGGATCAGGAGATACGTCGGGGGATCAGGAGATACGCCGGGGGATCAGGAGATACGTCGGGGGATCAGGAGATACGTCGGGGGATCAGGAGATACGCCGGGGGATCAGGAGATACGCCGGGGGATCAGGAGATACGCCGGGGGATCAGGAGATACGCCGGGGGATCAGGAGATACGCCGGGGGATCAGGAGATACGTCGGGGGATCAGGAGATACGTCGGGGGATCAGGAGATATCAGGAGATCCGCCGGTGGATCAGGAGATACGTCGGGGAATCAGGAGATATCAGGAGATCTGCCGGCGGATCAGGAGATACGTCGGGGGATCAGGAGATACGTCGGGGAATCAGGAGATACGTCGGGGGATCAGGAGATACGCCGGGGGATCAGGAGATACGTCGGGGGATCAGGAGATACGTCGGGGAATCAGGAGATATCAGGAGATCCGCCGGTGGATCAGGAGATACGTCGGGGGATCAGGAGATACGCCGGGGGATCAGGAGATACGCCGGGGGGTCAGGAGATACGCCGGGGGGTCAGGAGATACGTCGGGGGATCAGGAGATACGTCGAGGGATCAGGTGATACGCCGTCGTATCTCTATGTGAATCGGCCCAATGACGTTTCCCGTCTTTTTGCCGTTTTCTTACCTCAGCAGCAGTGAAGTGACTCTGAATCTCCTATTTATTGTCTCAGAGAAGATGGAGAGAGAAATTGCATGTTGGGGGCCGGAGGGGCCCCGGGGTCCAATCAATGTTAAAGTGGAGGTTCCCCCGGAAATTACATTTCTAACATTAGATTGCGGCTCATTTTGTGAAGGGGAATCGGAAATGGAAGCCGTACTTACCGTTTTAGAGCGCGATCTTCTCCGCCGCTTCCGGGTATGGGTCTTCGGGAGCGGGCGTTCCTATTTGATTGACAGGCTTCCGACGGTCACATACAACGCGTCACGATTTTCCGAAAGTAGCCGAACGTCGGTGCGCAGGCGTCGTATAGAGCCGCACCGACGTTCGGCTTCTTTCGGCTACTCGTGACGCGATGTATGCGACCGTCGGAAGCCTGTCAATCAAATAGGAACGCCCAGTCCCGAAGACCATACCCGGAAGACGCGGAGAAGATCGCTCTCTAAAACGGTAAGTACGGCTTCCATTTCCGATTCCCCTTCACAGAATGAGCCGCAATCTAAGGGTACAAATTGTTTTTAGGGTGAACCCCCCGCAGGAACTGAAGCGGACGGCTCTGGGATCCGATCTCATGTCTGATCTGTTTGTCTGGCAGAGGTCCTATCCACTCCGCCACTCCCACCTCTCAGCCCCTGGCCTTCTCCTCCCCCACCTTCAGAAGTTTTCTGTTTGGATCATTTTAATAAATATAATTTTTTTTAACATTTTTATTGTAAAGGAAAAAGGAAAATCTCCAAATCACACGAATCAACATTAATGGAATATTTTTCTTCTATTTTCTCCGGGGGACGGAGAATCCCAGCGGACGATCTCCCCGGTTGGATGTCAGTCGATCTCCCCGTGGAAACCTCTTAAAGCCTCTATTTATTTGCAGCAGATTAATACCTGAACTATGAGAAGGAACACCTTGGTGTCTGAGTGCAGGTGATGGCTCAGAGAGTAAGGACTCAGACTGGTGTGATGAAGGCTGTGGGTTCAAATCCCTCTGGTGGAGGTTGGAGAGTTCCAGGGGCTGTGCAGTTCCTGAGCCCCCCCTGGTGGTGGAGGTTGGTGAGTTCCAGGGGCTGTGCAGTGCCTGAGCCCCCCTGGTGGTGGAGGTTGGTGAGTTCCAGGAGCTGTGCAGTGCCTGAGCCCCCCTGGTGGTGGAGGTTGGTGAGTTCCAGGGGCTGTGCAGTGCCTGAGCCCCCCTGGTGGTGGAGGTTGGTGAGTTCCAGGGGCTGTGCAGTGCCTGAGCCCCCCCTGGTGGTGGAGGTTGGTGAGTTCCAGGGGCTGTGCAGTGCCTGAGCCCCCCTGGTGGTGGAGGAGGGTAGTGATGATTTAGGTCCTCCAGTAGGTGACTTGGTGCGTATTTATATTATGATGGGATTTAGAATATGTTCCTCTACTGTCATTGGTTGGACTTTGAAAAAATGTAAATCTTACCCAACAAGTCCGAAGACTAAGATTTCCACCCCTCACCGGAGTGCTCAGGAAAGGATGTGCGGCGGACGGCTCTGGGATTTGATCTCATGTCTGTCAGACGGAAGGACTTCTCCTCCCCCACCTTCAGAACTTTCCTATTTTCTAACCCTTTAATGGACTAAATTTCATCTATTTTCCCCGGAGGACTTACTGTTCCTCCCCTCCCCCTCTCTATAGTTTGGATGTTGGGACTCGGCATGTTTCCTCTGTTTTGCTCGCACCCGATGTATAGGAAATAGGAGGATGAGAACGTTGGCCGGTAGGTCCTCCTCCCTCACGGCTCAGGTAGTTGGGTCGCCTATGTTCTGGGGAAAGTTCTGGAGACGTGAGATGGAATCCCGGGGCTGGAAGCTCATTATTTCCTTTGTATTGTGCTGAGTGATTGATGATTATCTGAATCAGACTTCTCCAGCCAGGTAGGTGGCTCTGAGGGTTGGTAGTCAGCCAGGTAGGTGGCTCTGAGGGTTGGTAGTCAGTCAGTGACCCCATAGAGGTTGTGGAGTTGCATGTTCAAGGCTCGGTGTCTCTTTATTTATTTGCAGCAGATTAATACCTGAACTATGAGAAGGAACACATTGGTGTCTGAGTGCAGGTGATGGCTCAGAGAGTAAGGACTCAGACTGGTGTGATGAAGGCTGTGGGTTCAAATCCCTCTGGAGGAGGTTGGTGAGTTCCAGGGGCTGTGCAGTGCCTGAGTTCCCCCTGTTGGTGGAGAATGTTTCCAGCCCACCAGTAGGGGGCTCAGGTACTGTGTTGTACCTGAGGGGCCCCCTATATATTGGGGAATGGTTGGAAGACAAAAGTGAATATTTTTGCTAAGTATAAGAGTTTGGAATGGGCTGCCCCGGTAAGACAGCCCATTCTATTTATATATGTTGCAGTGATGTCACAGACCATGGACGGAAGAAGCGTGATGTCCACAACCTAAGGTGATGCCACACATGTTACAGGCCGGTGGGGACCTGGGACTGGAGCAGACTGGTGGGTTGTCCATGGCCTCCAAGCTTTCCCTCAGGGATTTGAGCATGGGGGGGTCTGCAGGATATGAATGGGGGGTCTGCAGGATATGAATGGGGGGTCTGCAGGATATGAATGCGGGTCTACGGTCCTTCCATCACTGAGTGATTCTCATCCACCCAACTCACTCAGAGATATGAACTTGAGTCAATGCCGCCTCTGTCAGTGATTCCTTCCACCCAATCACTCAGAGACGTGACCTGGGGACTACGGGGTTTGATCTCACGTCCATGGCGCCCTGGTTGCTGCTCTTATCCACTGAGCTACTCGCCTCTGCTCAGTGACTTGTGTGTTGGTTCTACTATTTCAAGAATAAAAGTCATAAAAGAGTAAAAATTCCAAGAAGTAGCTGAGATTTGATCCTGAACCTCTGAGGTCATTGCCGGGCCTCCAGTCACAAAGCTCCTCCCCTGAGGGACTTCCGCCCAGATCACTCAGGGGCCCCAGCTTTGGTTGTATGGGCCCTTCATCACATTCTCCTTCTCTGGGCCATTCATGTCCGTCCAATCCGCTCCGGGATTCGAACTCGGGTCGTCACCGCCCTGATCACCGTCCTTATCCACTGAGCTACTCACCACTGCTCACCTACCTCCCCCTTCCTTCTCCTATTTCAGGGAACCCTCCGTACCAAAGATAGAGACCCGGCCGGGAGATCACCAACCTGCTCACCTACCTCCCCCTTCCTTCTCCTATTTCAGGGAACCCTCCGTACCAAAGATAGAGACCCGGCCAGGAGATCACCAACCTGCTCACCTACCTCCCCCTTCCTTCTCCTATTTCAGGGAACCCTCCGTACCAAAGATAGAGACCCAGCCGGGAGATCACCAACCTGCTCACCTACCTCCCCCTTCCTTCTCCTATTTCAGGGAACCCTCCGTACCAAAGATAGAGACCCGGCCGGGAGATCACCAACCTGCTCACCTACCTCCCCCTTCCTTCTCCTATTTCAGGAGGACACAGGGAACCCTCTGTACCAAAGATAGAGACCCGGCCAGGAGATCACCAACCTGCTCACCTACCTCCCCCTTCCTTCTCCTATTTCAGGGAACCCTCCGTACCAAAGATAGAGACCCGGCCGGGAGATCACCAACCTGCTCACCTACCTCCCCCTTCCTTCTCCTATTTCAGGAGGACACAGGGAACCCTCCGTACCAAAGATAGAGACCCGGCCGGGAGATCACCAACCTGCTCACCTACCTCCCCCTTCCTTCTCCTATTTCAGGAGGACACAGGGAACCCTCCGTACCAAAGATAGAGACCCGTTCGGGAGATCACCAACCTGCTTGTGGCTCACCGACTTCTTACACGACCCGACCCCCGCATTGGTCTGGGGCCCGGGGTTCAAATCCCACCGCTGGCTGATTTATTTCCATGGTCTGGTGCAGCCTTTCCTATATTTGTAACATTCTTGATATTTCTTGGGGGAGGAGTCTCATGGTGGGAGGGGCTGTGTGTGGGGGAGGAGTCTCAGGGTGGGAGGGGCTGTGTGTGGGGGAGGAGTCTCAGTGTGGGAGGGGTTGTGTGTGGGGGAGGAGTCTCAGGGTGGGAGGGGTTGTGTGTAGGGGAGGAGTCTCAGTGTGGGAGGGGTTGTGTGGGGGAGGAGTCTCAGGGTGGGAGGGGTTGTGTGTGTGGGAGGGGTTGTGTGTGGGGGAGGAGTCTCAGTGTGGGAGGGGTTGTGTGTGTGGGAGGGGTTGTGTGTGGTGGAGGAGTCTCAGTGGGGGAGGGGTTGTGTGTGGGGGAGGAGTCTCAGTGTGGGAGGGGTTGTGTGTGGGGGAGGAGTCTCAGTGTGGGAGGGGTTGTGTGTGGGGGAGGGGTTGTGTGTGGGGGAGGAGTCTCAGTGTGGGAGGGGTTGTGTGTGGGGGGAGGCGTCTCAGGGTGGGAGGGGTTGTGTGTAGGGGAGGAGTCTCAGGGTGGGAGGGCACTCTATCGCCTGTGATCTCCTCGGAGGCGGACCCCCCCAGATCGGGACACGAACACTCAGATTTGGGAATGACATTTATTATCAGATGATTGGTTTGCTCCGCAGTCTCTGTAGGATCCGGAATAATTTGCAGCATGCTGGCAGATCTGTGATTGGGGGAGGGCTGTAAGATGACCCCTCCCCCTGGCAGTAGTCATCATGGAAGGGAGGGGGTGTGTCTGATGGGCGGGGATTTCTTTTGAAGCACCGCCTCTTCTCCATGTACATTTATACACCTCCTGACCGCCCTCAGGACCGTCTGCAGCCTCCTGTCCAGCGCCCGGAGGTGCGGCTCGCTCAGGATGGGACTGAGGCTGTCCCGGGATAACGACTCTCTCATGACATCACTGAGCCGATACTCGGGCCGAGCCAGAAGGTTCAGACGCCGCCACGTGTCCTCCTTCACCCTGGAGAGAGAGAGAGATATCAGCCACAGTCCCTGTGCGGACCATCGGAGCCCCCCAACAGAACAGTCCCTGTGCGGACCATCGGAGCCCCCCAACAGGACAGTCCCTGTGCGGACCATCGGAACCCCCCCAACAGAACAGTCCCTGTGCGGACCATCGGAGCCCCCCAACACGACAGAACAGTCCCTGTGCAGACCATCGGAGCCCCCCAACAGGACAGTCCCTGTGCGGACCATCGGAGCCCCCCAACATGACAGAACAGTCCCTGTGCAGACCATCGGAGCCCCCCAACAGAACAGTCCCTGTGCGGACCATCGGAGCCCCCCCAACAGGACAGTCCCTGTGCGGACCATCGGAGCCCCCCCAACAGGACAGTCCCTGTGCGGGCCATCGGAGCCCCCCCAACAGGACAGTCCCTGTGCAGACCATCGGAGCCCCCCAACAGAACAGTCCCTGTGCGGACCATCGGAGCCCCCCCAACAGGACAGTCCCTGTGCAGACCATCGGAGCCCCCCAACAGAACAGTCCCTGTGCGGACCATCAGAGCCCCCCCAACAGGACAGTCCCTGTGCGGACCATCGGAGCCCCCCCAACAGAACAGTCCCTGTGCGGACCATCGGAGCCCCCCCAACAGGACAGTCCCTGTGCGGACCATCGGAGCCCCCCCAACAGGACAGTCCCTGTGCGGACCATCGGAGCCCCCCAACAGGACAGTCCCTGTGCGGACCATCGGAGCCCCCCAACAGGACAGAGCCCCCCAACAGGGAGAGTGCAGTTTGGGGTGGGGGGATGGTTTGGGACAGCCGGTACATGGGGGGACGGTTTAGGAGAGCGGGGAGACGGTTTGGGACAGCCGGTACAGCGGGGGATGGTTTGGGACAGCCAGTACAGCGGGGGGATGGTTTGGGACAGCCGGTACAGCGGGGGAAGGTTTGGGACTGCGGGGGGACGGTTTGGGACAGCCGGTACAGCGGGGGAAGGTTTGGGACAGCGGGGGGACGGTTTGGGACAGCCGGTACAGCGGGGGAAGGTTTGGGACAGCCGGTACAGCGGGGGGACGATTTGGGACAGCCGGTACAGCGGGGGAAGGTTTGGGACAGCGGGGGGACGGTTTGGGACAGCCGGTACAGCGGTGGAAGGTTTGGGACAGCGGGGGGACGGTTTGGGACAGCCGGTACAGCGGGGGAAGGTTTGGGACAGCCGGTACAGCAGGGGGACGATTTGGGACAGCCGGTACAGCGGGGGAAGGTTTGGGACAGCGGGGGGACGGTTTGGGAAAGCCGGTACAGCGGAGGAAGGTTTGGGACAGCGGGGGGACGGTTTGGGACAGCCGGTACAGCGGGGGGACGGTTTGGGACAGCCGGTACAGCGGGGGAAGGTTTGGGACAGCCGGTACAGCGGGGGAAGGTTTGGGACAGCCGGTACAGCGGGGGAAGGTTTGGGACAGCCGGTACAGCGGGGGAAGGTTTGGGACAGCCGGTACAGCGGGGGGACGGTTTGGGACAGCTAGTACAGCGGGGGGACGGTTTGGGACAGCTAGTACATCGGGGGGACGGTTTGGGACAGCTAGTACAGCGGGGGGACGGTTTGGGACAGCTAGTACAGCGGGGGGACGGTTTGGGACAGCTAGTACATCGGGGGGACGGTTTGGGACAGCTAGTACAGCGGGGGGACGGTTTGGGACAGCTAGTACAGCGGGGGGACGGTTTGGGACAGCTAGTACATGACTAAAGTTTCATCCATAGATTCTCAGTGTTCTGATGGGGGGAGGGGAGGCGTTTTCACATTTGAAATGTTTGGGCGGCTTTAGGCCGGGAGCTTTATAAAACCTCACATAGATCATGGCTTACACTCCAGGAATTGGCCAGGCAAGCTCCAGCCTCATCAGGGACTGTGATGCAATTGCCTATATGTGCTCCAGTCTAATGCTCTCCCTGCTAACTTAATGCTGTGGGTTAGAGGTAACAGGTGTTTTATGTGTGATTCATCTCTCTGTAAGGACTGTTCATATGTTAAATAAGGCTAGCTTCTGAAAGGCCTTTAATTGTGTGATAACACTGTCTACAACCTAGTGATGCTCAGAGGTGTTAATAGGTGTCAAGCTGCATGCGGAGACGAAACGTCTGCTTAGGAAACTCAAGTGTGTGAAGGTGGTTTGTTGTTTAAGGAATGTGCAGTGATTAGACATGATAATTGTCGGTCGGTGCCGACCTGTCTGGAATGTTTTAGTAATTAGCCTTAGTGTGTGATTGGGGGGGGGTGGAGATCTCATTGTTGCTTCAATGTCTTGGACTGTATAAAAAGCTGAGAAGAAAAACCATTAAAGTCTGTGTTGTTCTAGCAGTAAGCTGGTCTCATGTGTGGCTTTCTGGGCGATCCCAGGGATATCCCTCCTCGTGGAATATTGGGGTGATTTTCGTTATGGGAAGAAGGGAACGTTGACGGGGATATCATACCAATACCGTCACAGGGATGATTATGGGAGGGACTACGGGGGAGGGGGGATTATGTGGTGGGAGGGACTATGAGGGAAGGGACTATGAGGGGGGACTATGTGGAGGATCTATGGGGGAGGGACTATGTGGAGGATCTATGGGGGGAGGGACTATGAGGGGGGACTATGGGGGGAGGGACTATGGGGGGTCCATGGGGGGGGGGGGGGTCCATGGGGGGAGGGACTATGGGGGGTCCATGGGGGGGACTCACCTGCAGCATTGGTAGAGAGGAGCCAGGATGGTCGTCTCATCGCGGGAATGTTGTCCAAACCTGCAATACAGCAGCAGATAAGCGGCATGTTGGGAAGGCGGAGCCTGCTGTTACTATGGATACATCACCCACCCTCTGGCGTTGTCCAGGTGCAGCAGGAAACCTTCATCTCCAAACTGGGTGAAAATCTCGTAGTGATGGCGATCCATGTTCCCTGCAGGGAGAAACACATGATGGAGTATCTGTGCAGCTCTATGGGGCGCTCCCAGCGGGCCGGGGTCACCGTGGGGCGCTCCCAGCGGGCCGGGGTCACCGTGGGGCGCTCCCAGCAAACCGGGGTCACCATGGGGCGCTCCCAGCGGGCCGGGGTCACCGTGGGGCGCGCCCAGCGGGCCGGGGTCACCGTGGGGCGCTCCCAGCAAACCGGGGTCACCGTGGGGCGCTCCCAGCGGCCCGGGGTCACCGTGGGGCGCTCCCAGCGGGCCGGGGTCACCGTGGGGCGCGCCCAGCGGGCCGGGGTCACCGTGGGGCGCGCCCAGCGGGCCGGGGTCACCGTGGGGCGCTCCCAGCAAACCGGGGTCACCGTGGGGCGCTCCCAGCGGGCCGGGGTCACCGTGGGGCGCGCCCAGCGGGCCGGGGTCACCGTGGGGCGCTCCCAGCAAACCGGGGTCACCGTGGGGCGCTCCCAGCAAACCGGGGTCATCGTGGGGCGCGCCCAGCGGGCCGGGGTCACCATGGGGCGCTCCCAGCGGGCCGGGGTCACCGTGGGGCGCTCCCAGCAAACCGGGGTCACCGTGGGGCACGCCCAGCGGGCCGGGGTCACCGTGGGGCGCTCCCAGCAGGCCAGGCCCCTGACATGCGGAGAACAGGCTGACCCCCCCAGTATGTGGAGCACAGGCTCTGCAAGGAGAGTGATCCCTAATGGTGGGGGAGGGGGCTGTACAACTTACCTATCAGGAAGTCAAAGACGGCCATGTCAATGATGTTGAGGAGCCTCTGGGGGTTGCTGTAGGGGGGCAGCTCTTTGATGGAGTTGCAGTACGCTGCATTCACTTCCCACCTAACAAAGCAGAAAAATGCGGATCAGGATTGTGGTGGGACTCCGCCCATAATACATTCCCCGGAGTCATCCCCCCCCCACTCAGCGATCATTCCCCGGAGTCACACCCCCCCACTCAGCGATCATTCCCCGGAGTCACACCCCCCCACCCAGCGATCATTCCCCGGAGTCACCCCCCCCCACTCAGCGATCATTCCCCGGAGTCATCCCCCCCCCACTCAGCGATCATTCCCCGGAGTCACCCCCCCCCACTCAGCGATCATTCCCCGGAGTCACACCCCCCCACTCAGCGATCATTCCCCGGAGTCATCCCCCCCCACTCAGCGATCATTCCCCGGAGTCACCCCCCCCCCCCCGCGATCATTCCCCGGAGTCATCCCCCCCCACTCAGCGATCATTCCCCGGAGTCACCCCCCCCCACTCAGCGATCATTCCCCGGAGTCACCCCCCCCACTCAGCGATCATTCCCCGGAGTCATCCCCCCCCCACTCAGCGATCATTCCCCGGAGTCATCCCCCCCACTCTGCGATCATTCCCCGGAGTCATCCCCCCCACTCTGCGATCATTCCTCTGAGTCATCCCCCCCCACTCAGCGATCATTCCCCGGAGTCATCCCCCCCCCCACTCAGCGATCATTCCCCGGAGTCATCCCCCCCACTCTGCGATCATTCCCCGGAGTCATCCCCCCCACTCTGCGATCATTCCTCTGAGTCATCCCCCCCCACTCAGCGATCATTCCCCGGAGTCATCCCCCCCACTCTGCGATCATTCCCCGGAGTCATCCCCCCCCCACTCAGCGATCATTCCCTGGAGTCATCCCCCCCCACTCAGCGATCATTCCCCGGAGTCATCCCCCCCCACTCAGCGATCATTCCCCGGAGTCATCCCCCCCCACTCTGCAATCATTCCCCGGAGTCACCCCCCCCCACTCAGCGATCATTCCCCGGAGTCATCCCCCCCACTCAGCGATCATTCCCCAGAGTCACCCCCCCACTCAGCGATCATTCCCCGGAGTCACCCCCCCCACTCAGCGATCATTCCCCGGAGTCATCCCCCCCACTCAGCGATCATTCCCCGGAGTCATCCCCCCCACTCAGCGATCATTCCCCGGAGTCATCCCCCCCCACTCAGCGATCATTCCCCGGAGTCATCCCCCCCACTCAGCGATCATTCCCCGGAGTCATCCCTCCCACTCAGCGATCATTCCCCGGAGTCATCCCCCCCCACTCAGCGATCATTCCCCGGAGTCACCCCCCCCCACTCAGCGATCATTCCCCGGAGTCATCCCCCCACTCAGCGATCATTCCCCGGAGTCACACTCCCCCACTCAGCGATCATTCCCCGGAGTCATCCCCCCCACTCATCGATCATTCCCCGGAGTCATCCCCCCCCCACTCAGCGATCATTCCCCGGAGTCATCCCCCCCCCCACTCAGCGATCATTCCCCGGAGTCATCCCCCCCACTCTGCGATCATTCCTCTGAGTCATCCCCCCCCACTCAGCGATCATTCCCCGGAGTCATCCCCCCCACTCAGCGATCATTCCCCGGAGTCATCCCCCCCCCACTCAGCGATCATTCCCCGGAGTCACCCCCCCCCACTCAGCGATCATTCCCCGGAGTCATCCCCCCACTCAGCGATCATTCCCCGGAGTCACACTCCCCCACTCAGCGATCATTCCCCGGAGTCATCCCCCCCACTCATCGATCATTCCCCGGAGTCACACCCCCCCACTCAGCGATCATTCCCCGGAGTCATCCCCCCCCCACTCAGCGATCATTCCCCGGAGTCATCCCCCCCCACTCTGCAATCATTCCCCGGAGTCATCCCCCCCACTCAGCGATCATTGGGGGGTCTCTGTATTCGTGGATCGGGGGGGGGGTTTCTCTGTATTGGGGGGGTCTCTGTATTCGTGGATCGGGGGGGGTCTCTCTGTATTGGGGGGTCTCTGTATTGGGGGGTCTCTGTATTCGTGGATCGGGGGGGGTCTCTCTGTATTGGGGGGCCTCTCTGTATCGGGGGGTCTCTGTATTTGTGGATCGGGGGGGTCTCTCTGTATTGGGGGGCCTCTCTGTATCGGGGGGTCTCTGTATTCGTGGATCGGGGGGGTTTCTCTGTATTGGGGGGTCTCTGTATTCGTGGATCGGGGGGGTCTCTCTGTATTGGGGGGTCTCTGTATTGGGGGCCTCTCTGTATCGGGGGGTCTCTGTATTCGTGGATCGGGGGAGTCTCTCTGTATTGGGGGGTCTCTGTATTCGTGGATCGGGGGGGGTCTCTCTGTATTGGGGGGTCTCTGTATTCGTGGATCGGGGGGTTCTCTCTGTATTGGGGATCTCTGTATTGGGGGGGTCTCTGTATTCGTGGATCGGGGGGGGTTCTCTGTATTGGGGGGGTCTCTGTATTGGGGGGTCTCTGTATTCGTGGATCGGGGGGGTCTCTCTGTATTGGGGGGGTCTCTGTATTGGGGGGTCTCTCTGTATCGGGGGGTCTCTGTATTCGTGGATCGGGGGGGTCTCTCTGTATTGGGGGGTCTCTGTATTGGGGGCCTCTCTGTATTGGGGGGTCTCTGTATTGGGGCCTCTCTGTATCGGGGGGTCTCTGTATTCGTGGATCGGGGGGGGGGGTCTCTCTGTATTGGGGGTCTCTGTATTGGGGAGCCTCTCTGTATCGGGGGTCTCTGTATTCGTGGATCGGGGGGGTCTCTCTGTATTGGGGGTCTCTCTGTATTGGGGGGTCTCTGTATTGGGGGCCTCTCTGTATTGGGGGGTCTCTGTATTGGGGCCTCTCTGTATCGGGGGGTCTCTGTATTCGTGGATCGGGGGGTCTCTCTGTATTGGGGGTCTCTGTATTGGGGGGCCTCTCTGTATCGGGGGGTCTCTGTATTCGTGGATCGGGGGGTCTCTCTGTATTGGGGGGTCTCTGTATTGGGGCCTCTCTGTATCGGGGGGTCTCTGTATTCGTGGATCGGGGGGGTCTCTCTGTATTGGGGGGTCTCTCTGTATTGGGGGGTCTCTGTATTCGTGGATCGGGGGGTTCTCAGGTGACGTCTCATTGTGTGGAATGTATTTTCCTCGGAATGACTTCGGAGGCCAGTTTTCCGGGATGACGTGTGGAGAAAACATCTGGATTGTCCCCGGCTGGCCGAGTCGCATCCATTGAGCAATTCACACAACACAGATGGGAAGGAGGTTCAGGCGGTGTGTGGCGCCACCTTGTGGCCTGTGTATGAATCCGGGGAATGATCGCAGAGTGGGGGGATGACTCTGGGGAATGATCGCTGAGTGGGGGGGATGACTCCGGGGAATGATCGCAGAGTGGGGGGATGACTCCGGGGAATGATCGCTGAGTGGGGGGGGATGACTCCAGGGAATGATCGCTGAGTGGGGGGGGATGACTCCGGGGAATGATCGCAGCGTGGGGGGGGATGACTCCGGGGAATGATCGCTGAGTGGGGGGGGATGACTCCGGGGAATGATCGCTGAGTGGGGGGGATGACTCCGGGGAATGATCGCAGAGTGGGGGGGGATGACTCTGAGTCATCCCCCCCACTCAGCGATCATTCCCCGGAGTCATCCCCCCCCACTCAGCGATCATTCCCCGGAGTCATCCCCCCCCCCCACTCTGCGATCATTCCCCGGAGTCATCCCCCCCCACTCAGCGATCATTCCCTGGAGTCATCCCCCCCACTCAGCGATCATTCCCCGGAGTCATCCCCCCCACTCAGCGATCATTCCCCGGAGTCATCCCCCCCCACTCAGCGATCATTCCCCGGAGTCATCCCCCCCCCCACTCTGCGATCATTCCCCGGAGTCATCCCCCCCCACTCAGCGATCATTCCCCGGAGTCATCCCCCCCCCCCACTCTGCGATCATTCCCCGGAGTCATCCCCCCCCACTCAGCGATCATTCCCTGGAGTCATCCCCCCCACTCAGCGATCATTCCCCGGAGTCATCCCCCCCACTCAGCGATCATTCCCCGGAGTCATCCCCCCCCACTCAGCGATCATTCCCTGGAGTCATCCCCCCCCCCACTCTGCGATCATTCCCCGGAGTCATCCCCCCCCACTCAGCGATCATTCCCTGGAGTCATCCCCCCCCCCCACTCTGCGATCATTCCCCGGAGTCACCCCCCCCCACTCAGCGATCATTCCCCGGAGTCATCCCCCCCCACTCAGCGATCATTCCCCGGAGTCATCCCCCCCACTCAGCGATCATTCCCCGGAGTCATCCCCCCCACTCAGCGATCATTCCCCGGAGTCATCCCCCCCACTCAGCGATCATTCCCCGGAGTCATCCCCCCCCCACTCAGCGATCATTCCCCGGAGTCATCCCCCCCACTCAGCGATCATTCCCCAGAGTCATCCCCCCCACTCAGCGATCATTCCCCGGAGTCATCCCCCCACTCTGCGATCATTCCCCGGATTCATACACAGGCCACAAGGTGGCGCCACACACCGCCTGAACCTCCTTCCCATCTGTGTTGTGTGAATTGCTCAATGGATGCGACTCGGCCAGCCGGGGACAATCCAGATGTTTTCTCCACACGTCATCCCGGAAAACTGGCCTCCGAAGTCATTCCGAGGAAAATACATTCCACACAATGAGACGTCACCTGAGAACCCCCCGATCCACGAATACAGAGACCCCCCAATACAGAGAGACCCCCCCAATACAGAGAGACCCCCCCGATCCACGAATACAGAGACCCCCCGATACAGAGAGGCCCCAATACAGAGACCCCCCGATCCACGAATACAGAGACCCCCCGATACAGAGAGGCCCCAATACAGAGAGACCCCCAATACAGAGACCCCCAATACAGAGACCCCCCAATACAGAGAGACCCCCCCGATACAGAGAGGCCCCCCAATACAGAGACCCCCAATACAGAGAGACCCCCCCCCCCCGATCCACGAATACAGAGACCCCCCGATACAGAGAGGCCCCAATACAGAGACCCCCCAATACAGAGAGGCCCCCAATACAGAGACCCCCCAATACAGAGACCCCCCAATACAGAGAGACCCCCCCGATCCACGAATACAGAGACCCCCCGATACAGAGAGACCCCCCCAATACAGAGACCCCCCCAATACAGAGAGACCCCCCCGATCCACGAATACAGAGACCCCCCAATACAGAGAAACCCCCCCGATCCACGAATACAGAGACCCCCCCAATACAGAGATCCCCAATACAGAGAAACCCCCCCGATCCACGAATACAGAGACCCCCCGATACAGAGAGGCCCCCCAATACAGAGACCCCCAATACAGAGAGACCCCCCCGATCCACGAATACAGAGACCCCCGATACAGAGAGACCCCCCCGATCCACGAATACAGAGACCCCCGATACAGAGAGACCCCCCCGATCCACGAATACAGAGACCCCCCAATACAGAGAGACCCCCCCGATCCACGAATACAGAGACCCCCCAATACAGAGAGGCCCCCCAATACAGAGACCCCCAATACAGAGAGACCCCCCCCCCCGATCCACGAATACAGAGACCCCCCGATACAGAGAGGCCCCAATACAGAGACCCCCCAATACAGAGAGGCCCCCAATACAGAGACCCCCCAATACAGAGAGACCCCCCAATACAGAGAGACCCCCCCGATCCACGAATACAGAGACCCCCCAATACAGAGAGGCCCCAATACAGAGACCCCCCAATACAGAGAGACCCCCCGATCCACGAATACAGAGACCCCCCGATACAGAGAGGCCCCAATACAGAGAGACCCCCAATACAGAGACCCCCAATACAGAGACCCCCCAATACAGAGAGACCCCCCAATACAGAGAGGCTCCCCAATACAGAGACCCCCAATACAGAGACCCCCCAATACAGAGAGACCCCCCAATACAGAGAGGCTCCCCAATACAGAGACCCCCAATACAGAGAGACCCCCCCCCCCCGATCCACGAATACAGAGACCCCCCGATACAGAGAGGCCCCAATACAGAGACCCCCCAATACAGAGAGGCCCCCAATACAGAGACCCCCCAATACAGAGAGACCCCCCCGATCCACGAATACAGAGACCCCCCGATACAGAGAGACCCCCCAATACAGAGACCCCCCCAATACAGAGAGACCCCCCCGATCCACGAATACAGAGACCCCCCAATACAGAGAAACCCCCCCGATCCACGAATACAGAGACCCCCCCAATACAGAGATCCCCAATACAGAGAGAACCCCCCGATCCACGAATACAGAGACCCCCCCAATACAGAGAGACCCCCCCCGATCCACGAATACAGAGACCCCCCAATACAGAGAGACTCCCCCGATCCACGAATACAGAGACCCCCCGATACAGAGAGGCCCCCAATACAGAGACCCCCCAATACAGAGAGACCCCCCCGATCCACGAATACAGAGACCCCCCAATACAGAGAAACCCCCCGATCCACGAATACAGAGACCCCCCGATACAGAGAGGCCCCCCAATACAGAGAGACCCCCCCGATCCACGAATACAGAGACCCCCCAATACAGAGACCCCGCAATACAGAGACCCCCCAATACAGAGAGACCCCCCCCGATCCACGAATACAGAGACCCCCCCAATACAGAGAAACCCCCCCCCGATCCACGAATACAGAGACCCCCCAATACAGAGACCCCGCAATACAGAGAGACCCCCCCGATCCACGAATACAGAGACCCCCCAATACAGAGAGGCCCCCCAATACAGAGACCCCCCAATACAGAGAGACCCCCCCAATACAGAGAAACCCCCCCGATCCACGAATACAGAGACCCCCCAATACAGAGACCCCCAATACAGAGAGACCCCCCCGATCCACGAATACAGAGACCCCCCCCTCAATACAGAGATCCCTCCAATACAGAGAGACCCCCCCGATCCACGAATACAGAGACCCCCCAATACAGAGAGACCCCCCCGATCCACGAATACAGAGACCCCCCCAATACAGAGAGACCCCCCCGATCCACGAATACAGAGACCCCCCAATACAGAGAGACCCCCCCGATCCACGAATACAGAGACCCCCCAATACAGAGAGACCCCCCCAATACAGAGAGACCCCCCCAATACAGAGAGACCCCCCCCCCGATCCACGAAAACAGAGACCCCCCAATACAGAGAGACCCCCCCCCGATCCACGAATACAGAGACCCCCCCAATACATAGAAACCCCCCCGATCCACGAATACAGAGACCCCCCCAATACAGAGATCCCCCAATACAGAGAGACCCCCCCGATCCACCAATACAGAGACCCTCCCAATACAGAGAGACCCCCCCGATCCACGAATACAGAGACCCCCAATACAGAGAGACCCCCCTGATCCACGAATACAGAGACCCCCCAATAAAGAGAGACCCCCCCCGATCCACGAAAACAGAGACCCCCCAATACAGAGAGACCCCCCCCCGATCCACGAATACAGACACCCCCGATACAGAGAGACCCCCCCGATCCACGAATACAGACACCCCCAATACAGAGAGACCGATCCACGAAAACAGAGACCCCAACTATTATTGGGCGATCCCAGGAATATCCCTCCTCATGGAATATTGGGTGATTTTCTTTATGGGAAGAAGGGAATGCTTGACGGGGATATTCTCTAATACCGTCACAACTGGTTGGCAGCAGCGGGATTTTCCCTTCTACTCTCCTTTACACCCGGATTCCAAGCAGACACTGGAAGAACTACTGGAAGTTCGTGGAAGGATTGCTAGCAACAAAACCAAGCGGGTCATCATAGCAGAATTAATGGAGCTAGACCAGGAGAAAGGGATTGCAGCAACGCCAGCAGTACAAGAGATGGAGACACCAGTGATTCAGGAGGAGTCACCAACCAACAAGCTAATGAGAGAGAAGCTAGCATGGTTCGGTCCGAACCCAACGCCGGATGTGGTGCTGAAAGTGATGGACCTACAGGAGGCTAAACAAATGTTGGATAAACAAATAAGAGACGCAGAACTACAGAAGGATAAACAAATAAGAGACGCAGAACTACAGAAGGATAAACAAATAAGAGACGCAGAACTACAGGAGGCTAAACAAATAAGAGACGCAGAACTACAGAAGGATAAACAAATAAGAGACGCAGAACTACAGAAGGATAAACAAATAAGAGACGCAGAACTACAGGAGGATAAACAAATAAGAGACGCAGAACTACAGGAGGCTAAACAAATAAGAGACGCAGAACTACAGGAGGCTAAACAAATAAGAGACGCAGAACTACAGAAGGATAAACAAATAAGAGACGCAGAGCTACAGAAGGATAAACAAATAAGAGACGCAGAACTACAGAAGGATAAACAAATAAGAGACGCAGAGCTACAGAAGGCTAAAGAAATAAGAGACGCAGAGCTACAGAAGGATAAACAAATAAGAGACGCAGAACTACAGGAGGATAAACAAATAAGAGACGCAGAGCTACAGAAGGATAAACAAATAAGAGACGCAGAACTACAGAAGGATAAACAAATAAGAGACGCAGAGCTACAGAAGGCTAAAGAAATAAGAGACGCAGAGCTACAGAAGGATAAACAAATAAGAGACGCAGAACTACAGGAGGATAAACAAATAAGAGACGCAGAGCTACAGAAGGATAAACAAATAAGAGACGCAGAACTACAGGAGGATAAACAAATAAGAGACGCAGAACTACAGGAGGCTAAACAAATAAGAGACGCAGAACTACAGAAGGATAAACAAATAAGAGACGCAGAGCTACAGAAGGCTAAACAAATAAGGGACGCAGAGCTACAGTTAAAACTGGCAGCAGTCCAACAAGCAGCCGCACATCCTCCGAACAGTGAGTACAGCACAGCAGACGCAAGGAAGATTCCGTTTAGCGCTTTTAAAGCTTTTGATGAAAAGGACTGTGAAATTGATAACTACCTGACGGATTTTAAGCGACAATGTAACCTGCACCGAATAGCTAGAAGAGAGTGGGTTGCAATATTGTCAGGCAAACTGTCAGGCAAAGCTTCTGATGCTTTCCGGACCGTGCCAGATCAGGATATCCATAGCTACGCCCGGGTTAAAGAAGTGCTCCTGGCTCGTTATGCAGTAACCCCAGAGTCCCACCGACAGAAGTTCAGGGACTCACACAAAACCACGGAAGACTCTTACGTGGAATGGGCATGCCAGTTATCCCTGTCGGCCTCTAACTGGGTTAACAGCAGCCAGGCCACCACCGCAGAGGACATTTTGCAACTAATGCTCCTGGAGCAATTTTACAATCACATCCAGACGGACGTCAAAGATTGGGTGAGAGATCGCAGGCCCATGACTGTACCAGAGGCCGCGAAGTTGGCGGATGAATATGCGGATACTCGCAAGACAAACCAGGTCACACCACGGGTACAACCCCCACGACCAACGGCGCCCTCACACCCACCAGCCGCTAGATACCAACCTCCTAACAGACCGGTGACATCTAGCCCTCGCTATCCACGCTGGGTTAGGAAGAACCATTGGGCACCCTTTACGAAGCCCTCATGGTACAATCTGTTATTATGGACAACAGGGAACACCATTGTCAGCTGGTCATGGGTGACAGCCATGAGCCGGAGGGGCCCTGGAGGGAGCTGGGCAGAAAGAGGCACCGCCGGCCACCCTCCAAGAAGAAGAGGTCCTGGAAGCAGTATAACAAGCTGACCTGGGAGGAGAAGAAGCGACTGGAGGAGAGGGAGTCGCAGCGGGCGTCCCAGATGCGGGCCGAGATGTTCGCCAAGGGCCCACCGGTGGCCCCTTACAGCACCACCCAGTTCCTGATGATGAAGGACCACGTGGAGAGCCTGCAGGACAAGAGCAAGCAAGAGCTGATCCGTGAGTACATGGAGCTGGAGGAGTGCATAAGCCGCATGGAGGAGGAGAACAACCACCTGAGGTCACAGCAGGCTGACCCCCCCAGGCTCCATGAACTGGAGATGGAGCTGGAGAAGCTCAAAGAGGAGAACCGGCGGCTGCGGAGGGAGCAGGGGGTGGCTGACCCTATGGGGCACTGATTCCCCCCCCCCCCCCCCCGGACTCTGAGCACCAGTGCTACAGCATTTCAACAAATATAACTTTTTCTTTTTTTATGAATCTCCTGCGATTGTCACTTCAGAGCCATAACCTGCCCCTCCCATAGCGGGACACCTAGATGGCGGCGCACAGACCCATTCGCTGTCTTCACACTGACTTCTGGTGACTTTGCAGATCGCACAAAGACTTGGGGACCGACCGGCGTGTGATCCGACGACCCGGTGGCATACCTGAGTCGGAAGCTGTTGCCAAGGGAAGTCAGTTACGCCAAACGGAGTTAACCTCGGACTAAAAGCTCTGAACCCGTCAACCCTACTGGACCAGGGAAGGTCCAACCGGGTTGCCGGAGCAGGGAGAAAAAGGGGGGCCATTGTGAAGGACTTTTTGCCTATATGCTTCAGTTTAATTCTCCCTGCTAGTAATGCTGTGTGTGTTAGAGGTAAAAGGTGATTTAATGTGTAACTCATTCCCCTGCATAACAGACTGTTGAAATGTTAATGTCCCACCCCCAGCCAGCTCCCTATTTTAAAGGGAAATTGATCTATTGTGTTGTGTGAAGAAGACATGTGTTTACCCTTAAGAAATGTGTCTACAGGGTCGGCTCCAAAGTGTCTGCCTATAATCTGTATGGGAGCCCCCAGTGTGTGAGGGGGCGGAGATTGTCATTGTAACAGTTTGTAACTACATATAAGCTAGGTGTTGTACCATTAAAGTGTCTCTTGTTCCAGCATTAAGCTTTGGCCCATGTGTGGCTTATTGGGCGATTCCAGGGATTCCTACTTGTGGAATATTGGGTGATTTTCGTTATGGGAAGAAGGGAATGTTTGACGGGGATATCATTCTACTACCGTCACAGTCACTATGACCAGGGGTGAGTTGGGGGAGTGGTCACTATGACCGGGGGGTTAGTTGGGGGGGTCACTATGACCGGGGGGTTAGTTGGGGGGGTCACTATGACGGGGGGGGTTAGTTGGGGGGGTCACTATGACGGGGGGGTTAGTTGGGGGGGTGGTCACTATGGCTGGGGGGTTAGTTGGGGGGGTGGTCACTATGATGGGGGTTAGTTGGGGGGGTCACTATGACCAGGGGGTTAGTTGGGGGGGTCACTATGACGGGGGGGTTAGTTGGGGGGGTCACTATGATGGGGGGGTTAGTTGGGGGGGTCACTATGACGGGGGGGTTAGTTGGGGGGGGGTCACTATGGCTGGGGGGTTAGTTGGGGGGGTCACTATGACCGGGGGGTTAGTTGGGGGGGTCACTATGACGGGGGGGTTAGTTGGGGGGGTCACTATGACGGGGGGGTTAGTTGGGGGGGGGTCACTATGGCTGGGGGTTAGTTGGGGGGGTCACTATGACCAGGGGGTTAGTTGGGGGGGGGTCACTATGACGGGGGGGTTAGTTGGGGGGGTCACTATGATGGGGGGGTTAGTTGGGGGGGGTCAATGTAAAACATTTTGTGCGACTTACTCTTCCTTCCCGGTGAAGGTGTAGGAGCGGATCCAGGGACTCGGTACGGACAGCCGTGGTACAAAGGAGAGGGAAGGCAGGAATGTGGAGAGGGATCCCTCCAAGGTGTCGGGATTCCCACACACCGCGTACTCCGTCTTACACATGTACAGGCACTTCGCAAAGAAGCAGACGTTGTTCGCTGAGGAGAGAAAGAGGACATCAGTGATAAACCACCGGATCCACGTCTATAGAGATCGCACCGGATCCACGCCTACAGAGATCGCACCGGATCCACGTCTACAGAGATCGCACCCGATCCACGTCTACAGAGATCGCACCCGATCCACGTCTACAGAGATCGCACCCGATCCACGTCTACAGAGATCGCACCCGATCCACGTCTACAGAGATCGCACCGGATCCACGCCTACAGAGATCGCACCCGATCCACGTCTACAGAGATCGCACCGGATCCACGTCTACAGAGATCGCACAGGATCCACGCCTACAAACATCGCAACTGATCCACGTCTACAGAGATCGCACCCGATCCACGTCTACAGAGATCGCACCCGATCCACTCCTACAGAGATCGCACCGGATCCACGCCTACAGAGATCGCACCGGATCCACGTCTACAGAGATCGCACCCGATCCACGTCTACAGAGATCGCACCCGATCCACGTCTACAGAGATCGCACCCGATCCACGTCTACAGAGATCGCACCCGATCCACATCTACAGAGATCGCACCCGATCCACATCTACAGAGATCGCACAGGATCCACGCCTACAAACATCGCAACTGATCCACGTCTACAGAGATCGCACCCGATCCACGTCTACAGAGATCGCACCCGATCCACTCCTACAGAGATCGCACCGGATCCACGCCTACAGAGATCGCACCGGATCCACGCCTACAAACATCGCACCGGATCCACGCCTACAAACATCGCACCTGATCCACGTCTACAGAGATCGCACCGGATCCACGTCTACAGAGATCGCACCGGATCCACGTCTACAGAGATCGCACCCGATCCACGTCTACAGAGATCGCACCCGATCCACGTCTACAGAGATCGCACCCGATCCACGTCTACAGAGATCGCACCCGATCCACATCTACAGAGATCGCACCGGATCCACGTCTACAGAGATCGCACAGGATCCACGCCTACAAACATCGCAACTGATCCACGTCTACAGAGATCGCACCCGATCCACGTCTACAGAGATCGCACCCGATCCACTCCTACAGAGATCGCACCGGATCCACGCCTACAGAGATCGCACCGGATCCACGCCTACAAACATCGCACCGGATCCACGCCTACAAACATCGCACCTGATCCACGTCTACAGAGATCGCACCGGATCCACGTCTACAGAGATCGCACCGGATCCACGTCTACAGAGATCGCACCCGATCCACGTCTACAGAGATCGCACCCGATCCACGTCTACAGAGATCGCACCCGATCCACGTCTACAGAGATCGCACCCGATCCACGTCTACAGAGATGGCACCCGATCCACGCCTACAGAGATCGCACCGGATCCACGTCTTCAGAGATCACACAGGATCCACGCCTACAAACATCGCACCTGATCCACGTCTACAGAGATCGCACCCGATCCACGTCTACAGAGATCGCACCCGATCCACGTCTACAGAGATCGCACCGGATCCACGCCTACAGAGATCGCACCGGATCCACGTCTACAGAGATCGCACCGGATCCACGTCTACAGAGATCGCACCGGATCCACGCCTACAGAGATCCTACCCGATCCACGCCTACAGAGATCACACAGGATCCACGCCTACAGAGATCGCACCGGATCCACGTCTACAGAGATCGCACCGGATCCACGCCTACAGAGATCGCACCGGATCCACGCCTACAGAGATCGCACCGGATCCACGTCTATAGAGATCGCACCGGATCCACGCCTACAGAGATCGCACCCGATCCACGTCTACAGAGATCGCACCCGATCCACGTCTACAGAGATCGCACCCGATCCACGTCTACAGAGATCGCACCCGATCCACGTCTACAGAGATGGCACCCGATCCACGTCTACAGAGATCACACAGGATCCACGTCTACAGAGATCGCACCGGATCCACGCCTACAGAGATCACACAGGATCCACGTCTACAGAGATCGCACCCGATCCACGCCTACAGAGATCGCACCCGATCCACGCCTACAGAGATCGCACCGGATCCACGCCTACAGAGATCACACAGGATCCACGCCTACAGAGATCGCACCGGATCCACGCCTACAGAGATCGCACAGGATCCACGCCTACAGAGATCGCACCCGATCCACGTCTACAGAGATCGCACCCGATCCACGTCTACAGAGATCGCACCCGATCCACGCCTACAGAGATCGCACCCGATCCACGCCTACAGAGATCGCACCGGATCCACGCCTACAGAGATCACACAGGATCCACGCCTACAGAGATCGCACCCGATCCACGTCTACAGAGATCGCACCCGATCCACGTCTACAGAGATCGCACCCGATCCACGCCTACAGAGATCGCACAGGATCCACGCCTACAGAGATCGCACCGGATCCACGCCTACAGAGATCGCACCGGATCCACGCCTACAGAGATCGCACCGGATCCACGCCTACAGAGATCACACAGGATCCACGCCTACAGAGATCGCACCGGATCCACGCCTACAGAGATCGCACCGGATCCACGCCTACAGAGATCGCACCCCATCCACGTCTACAGAGATCGTACCGGATCCAGGCCTACAGAGATCGCACCGGATCCACGCCTACAGAGATCACACAGGATCCACGCCTACAGAGATCGTACCGGATCCACGCCTACAGAGATCGCACCGGATCCACGCCTACAGAGATCGCACAGGATCCACGCCTACAGAGATCGCACCGGATCCACGCCTACAGAGATCACACAGGATCCACGCCTACAGAGATCGCACCCGATCCACGTCTACAGAGATCGCACCCGATCCACGTCTACAGAGATCGCACCCGATCCACGCCTACAGAGATCACACAGGATCCACGCCTACAGAGATCGCACCGGATCCACGCCTACAGAGATCACACAGGATCCACGCCTACAGAGATCGCACCCGATCCACGTCTACAGAGATCGCACCCGATCCACGTCTACAGAGATCGCACCCGATCCACGCCTACAGAGATCGCACCCGATCCACGCCTACAGAGATCGCACCGGATCCACGCCTACAGAGATCACACAGGATCCACGCCTACAGAGATCGCACCCGATCCACGTCTACAGAGATCGCACCCGATCCACGTCTACAGAGATCGCACCCGATCCACGCCTACAGAGATCACACAGGATCCACGCCTACAGAGATCGCACCGGATCCACGCCTACAGAGATCGCACCGGATCCACGCCTACAGAGATCGCACCGGATCCACGCCTACAGAGATCACACAGGATCCACGCCTACAGAGATCGCACCGGATCCACGCCTACAGAGATCGCACCCCATCCACGTCTACAGAGATCGTACCGGATCCAGGCCTACAGAGATCGCACCGGATCCACGCCTACAGAGATCACACAGGATCCACGCCTACAGAGATCGTACCGGATCCACGCCTACAGAGATCGCACCGGATCCACGCCTACAGAGATCACACAGGATCCACGCCTACAGAGATCGCACCGGATCCACGTCTACAGAGATCGTACCGGATCCAGGCCTACAGAGATCGCACCGGATCCACGCCTACAGAGATCACACAGGATCCACGCCTACAGAGATCGTACCGGATCCACGCCTACAGAGATCGCACCGGATCCACGCCTACAGAGATCACACAGGATCCACGCCTACAGAGATCGCACCGGATCCACGCCTACAGAGATCACACAGGATCCACGCCTACAGAGATCGCACCCGATCCACGTCTACAGAGATCGCACCCGATCCACGTCTACAGAGATCGCACCCGATCCACGCCTACAGAGATCGCACCCGATCCACGTCTACAGAGATCGCACCCGATCCACGCCTACAGAGATCGCACCCGATCCACGCCTACAGAGATCGCACCGGATCCATGCCTACAGAGATCACACAGGATCCACGCCTACAGAGATCGCACCCGATCCACGTCTACAGAGATCGCACCCGATCCACGCCTACAGAGATCGCACCGGATCCACGCCTACAGAGATCACACAGGATCCACGCCTACAGAGATCGCACCCGATCCACGTCTACAGAGATCGCACCCGATCCACGTCTACAGAGATCGCACCCGATCCACGCCTACAGAGATCACACAGGATCCACGCCTACAGAGATCGCACCGGATCCACGCCTACAGAGATCGCACCGGATCCACGCCTACAGAGATCGCACCGGATCCACGCCTACAGAGATCACACAGGATCCACGCCTACAGAGATCGCACCGGATCCACGCCTACAGAGATCGCACCCCATCCACGTCTACAGAGATCGTACCGGATCCAGGCCTACAGAGATCGCACCGGATCCACGCCTACAGAGATCACACAGGATCCACGCCTACAGAGATCGTACCGGATCCACGTCTACAGAGATCGCACCGGATCCACGCCTACAGAGATCGCACCCCATCCACGTCTACAGAGATCGTACCGGATCCACGCCTACAGAGATCGCACCCCATCCACACCTACAGAGATCCTACCCGATCCACGTCTACAGAGATCGCACCGGATCCACGCCTACAGAGATCGCACCGGATCCACGTCTACAGAGATCGCACCGGATCCACGCCTACAGAGATCGCACCGGATCCACGTCTATAGAGATCGCACCGGATCCACGTCTATAGAGATCGCACCGGATCCACGCCTACAGAGATCGCACCGGATCCACGCCTACAGAGATCGCACCCGATCCACGTCTACAGAGATCGCACCCGATCCACGTCTACAGAGATCGCACCCGATCCACGTCTACAGAGATCGCACCCGATCCACGTCTACAGAGATCGCACCCGATCCACGTCTACAGAGATCGCACCCGATCCACGCCTACAGAGATCACACAGGATCCACGCCTACAGAGATCGCACCGGATCCACGCCTACAGAGATCGCACCGGATCCACGCCTACAGAGATCACACAGGATCCACGCCTACAGAGATCACACCGGATCCACGCCTACAGAGATCACACCCGATCCACATCTACAGAGATCCTACCCGATCCACGTCTACAGAGATCGCACAGGATCCACGTCTACAGAGATCGCACAGGATCCACGTCTACAGAGATCGCACAGGATCCACGTCTACAGAGATCGCACCGGATCCACGCCTACAGAGATCGCACCGGATCAACGCCTACAGAGATCGCACCGGATCAACGCCTACAGAGATCGCACCGGATCCACGCCTACAGAGATCGCACCCGATCCACGTCTACAGAGATCGCACCCGATCCACGTCTACAGAGATCGCACCGGATCCACGCCTACAGAGATCGCACCGGATCAACGCCTACAGAGATCGCACCAGATCCACGCCTACAGAGATCGCACCCGATCCACGTCTACAGAGATCGCACCCGATCCACGTCTACAGAGATCGCACCCGATCCACTCCTACAGAGATCGCACCGGATCCACGTCTACAGAGATCGCACCCGATCCACGTCTACAGAGATCGCACCGAATCCACGTCTACAGAGATCACACAGGATCCACGCCTACAGAGATCGCACCGGATCCACGCCTACAGAGATCGCACCGGATCCACGCCTACAGAGATCGCACCCCATCCACGTCTACAGAGATCGCACCCGATCCACGCCTACAGAGATCGTACCGGATCCACGTCTACAGAGATCGCACCGGATCCACGCCTACAGAGATCGCACCCCATCCACGTCTACAGAGATCGTACCGGATCCACGCCTACAGAGATCGTACCGGATCCACGTCTACAGAGATCGCACCGGATCCACGCCTACAGAGATCGCACCCCATCCACGTCTACAGAGATCGTACCGGATCCACGCCTACAGAGATCGCACCCCATCCACGCCTACAGAGATCCTACCCGATCCACGTCTACAGAGATCGCACCGGATCCACGCCTACAGAGATCGCACCGGATCCACGTCTACAGAGATCGCACCGGATCCACGCCTACAGAGATCGCACCGGATCCACGTCTATAGAGATCGCACCGGATCCACGTCTATAGAGATCGCACCGGATCCACGCCTACAGAGATCGCACCGGATCCACGCCTACAGAGATCGCACCCGATCCACGTCTACAGAGATCGCACCCGATCCACGTCTACAGAGATCGCACCCGATCCACGTCTACAGAGATCGCACCCGATCCACGTCTACAGAGATCGCACCCGATCCACGTCTACAGAGATCGCACCCGATCCACGTCTACAGAGATCGCACCCGATCCACGCCTACAGAGATCACACAGGATCCACGCCTACAGAGATCGCACCGGATCCACGCCTACAGAGATCGCACCGGATCCACGCCTACAGAGATCACACAGGATCCACGCCTACAGAGATCACACCGGATCCACGCCTACAGAGATCACACCCGATCCACATCTACAGAGATCCTACCCGATCCACGTCTACAGAGATCGCACAGGATCCACGTCTACAGAGATCGCACAGGATCCACGTCTACAGAGATCGCACCGGATCCACGTCTACAGAGATCGCACCGGATCCACGCCTACAGAGATCGCACCGGATCAACGCCTACAGAGATCGCACCGGATCAACGCCTACAGAGATCGCACCAGATCCACGCCTACAGAGATCGCACCGGATCCACGTCTACAGAGATCGCACCAGATCCACGCCTACAGAGATCGCACCCGATCCACGTCTACAGAGATCGCACCCGATCCACGTCTACAGAGATCGCACCCGATCCACTCCTACAGAGATCGCACCGGATCCACGTCTACAGAGATCGCACCGGATCCACGCCTACAGAGATCACACAGGATCCACGTCTACAGAGATCGCACCGAATCCACGCCTACAGAGATCGTACCGGATCCACGTCTACAGAGATCGCACCGGATCCACGCCTACAGAGATCGCACCCCATCCACGTCTACAGAGATCGTACCGGATCCACGCCTACAGAGATCGCACCCCATCCACGCCTACAGAGATCCTACCCGATCCACGTCTACAGAGATCGCACCGGATCCACGCCTACAGAGATCGCACCGGATCCACGTCTACAGAGATCGCACCGGATCCACGCCTACAGAGATCGCACCGGATCCACGTCTATAGAGATCGCACCGGATCCACGTCTATAGAGATCGCACCGGATCCACGCCTACAGAGATCGCACCGGATCCACGCCTACAGAGATCGCACCCGATCCACGTCTACAGAGATCGCACCCGATCCACGTCTACAGAGATCGCACCCGATCCACGTCTACAGAGATCGCACCCGATCCACGTCTACAGAGATCGCACCCGATCCACGTCTACAGAGATCGCACCCGATCCACGTCTACAGAGATCGCACCCGATCCACGTCTACAGAGATCGCACCCGATCCACGCCTACAGAGATCACACAGGATCCACGCCTACAGAGATCGCACCGGATCCACGCCTACAGAGATCGCACCGGATCCACGCCTACAGAGATCGCACCAGATCCACGTCTACAGAGATCGCACCCGATCCACGCCTACAGAGATCGCACCGGATCCACGCCTACAGAGATCGCACCGGATCCACGCCTACAGAGATCGCACCGGATCCACGCCTACAGAGATCGCACCGGATCAACGCCTACAGAGATCGCACCGGATCCACGTCTACAGAGATCGCACCCGATCCACGTCTACAGAGATCGCACCGGATCAACGCCTACAGAGATCGCACCCGATCCACTCCTACAGAGATCGCACCGGATCCACGCCTACAGAGATCGCACCGGATCCACGCCTACAGAGATCGCACCGGATCCACGTCTATAGAGATCGCACCGGATCCACGCCTACAGAGATCGCACCCGATCCACGCCTACAGAGATCGCACCCGATCCACGTCTACAGAGATCGCACCCGATCCACGTCTACAGAGATCGCACCCGATCCACGTCTACAGAGATCGCACCGGATCCACGTCTACAGAGATCGCACCAGATCCACGCCTACAGAGATCGCACCCGATCCACGTCTACAGAGATCGCACCGGATCAACGCCTACAGAGATCGCACCAGATCCACGCCTACAGAGATCGCACCGGATCCACGTCTACAGAGATCGCACCAGATCCACGCCTACAGAGATCGCACCCGATCCACGTCTACAGAGATCGCACCCGATCCACGTCTACAGAGATCGCACCCGATCCACTCCTACAGAGATCGCACCGGATCCACGTCTACAGAGATCGCACCGGATCCACGTCTACAGAGATCGCACCCGATCCACGTCTACAGAGATCGCACCGGATCAACGCCTACAGAGATCGCACCAGATCCACGCCTACAGAGATCGCACCGGATCCACGTCTACAGAGATCGCACCAGATCCACGCCTACAGAGATCGCACCGGATCCACGTCTACAGAGATCGCACCGGATCCACGTCTACAGAGATCACACAGGATCCACGCCTACAGAGATCGCACCGGATCCACGTCTACAGAGATCGCACCGGATCCACGCCTACAGAGATCGCACCGGATCCACGCCTACAGAGATCGCACCGGATCCACGCCTACAGAGATCGCACCCGATCCACGTCTACAGAGATCGCACCCCATCCACGCCTACAGAGATCGCACCGGATCCACGCCTACAGAGATCGTACCCCATCCACGCCTACAGAGATCGCACCGGATCCACGCCTACAGAGATCGCACCGGATCCACGCCTACAGAGATCGCACCCGATCCACGTCTACAGAGATCGCACCGGATCCACGCCTACAGAGATCGTACCGGATCCACGTCTACAGAGATCGCACCCCATCCACGTCTACAGAGATCGCACCCGATCCACGCCTACAGAGATCGTACCGGATCCACGTCTACAGAGATCGCACCGGATCCACGCCTACAGAGATCGCACCCCATCCACGCCTACAGAGATCGTACCGGATCCACGCCTACAGAGATCGCACCCGATCCACGCCTACAGAGATCGCACCCGATCCACTCCTACAGAGATCGCACCGGATCCACGTCTACAGAGATCGCACCCGATCCACGTCTACAGAGATCGCACCGAATCCACGTCTACAGAGATCACACAGGATCCACGCCTACAGAGATCGCACCGGATCCACGCCTACAGAGATCGCACCGGATCCACGCCTACAGAGATCGCACCCGATCCACGCCTACAGAGATCACACAGGATCCACGTCTACAGAGATCGCACCGGATCCACGTCTACAGAGATCGCACCAGATCCACGCCTACAGAGATCGCACCCGATCCACGTCTACAGAGATCGCACCGGATCAACGCCTACAGAGATCGCACCAGATCCACGCCTACAGAGATCGCACCGGATCCACGTCTACAGAGATCGCACCAGATCCACGCCTACAGAGATCGCACCCGATCCACGTCTACAGAGATCGCACCCGATCCACGTCTACAGAGATCGCACCGGATCCACGTCTACAGAGATCACACAGGATCCACGCCTACAGAGATCGCACCGGATCCACGTCTACAGAGATCGCACCGGATCCACGCCTACAGAGATCGCACAGAAAAATGACAATCCTGGTATAGATGTGGAGCTCTCCCAGGATCAATGCCCACTAATAATGCCCCCCAATAATGCCCCCTAATAATGCCCCCTAATAATGCCCACCGATAATGCCCCCTAATAATGCCCCCGAATAATGCCCCCCAATAATGCCCCCCAATAATGCCCCCTAATAATGCCCCCTAATAATGCCCCCCAATAATGCCCCCCAATAATGCCCCCTGATAATGCCCCCTGATAATGCCCCCATACCCGGGGAGACGAAGAACACACTCTCCAAGTCAGCATTGCTGGTCGCCTCCAGGATGTCGCGGGTCACATTGATTAGTCGGCCAGAAACCGGAGGAACTCGGCGGAAGTCCAGAATCCTGGAGACGGAGAAGAGGGAGGAGTCATCACGTTACAACACAAGGAAGGAGATCCTGAAGGACTTACCTGTCCAGGTGGAAGGCGGCGATCTCGGCGTTGGAAGGAGATCCTGAAGGACTTACCTGTCCAGGTGGAAGGCGGCGATCTCGGCGTTGGGAGGAGATCCTGAAGGACTTACCTGTCCAGGTGGAAGGCGGCGATCTCGGCGTTGGGAGGAGATCCTGAAGGACTTACCTGTCCAGGTGGAAGGCGGCGATCTCGGCGTTGGGAGGAGATCCTGAAGGACTTACCTGTCCAGGTGGAAGGCGGCGATCTCGGCGTTGGGAGGAGATCCTGAAGGACTTACCTGTCCAGGTGGAAGGCGGCGATCTCGGCGTTGGAAGGAGATCCTGAAGGACTTACCTGTCCAGGTGGAAGGCGGCGATCTCGGCGTTGGGAGGAGATCCTGAAGGACTTACCTGTCCAGGTGGAAGGCGGCGATCTCGGCGTTGGGAGGAGATCCTGAAGGACTTACCTGTCCAGGTGGAAGGCGGCGATCTCGGCGTTGGGAGGAGATCCTGAAGGACTTACCTGTCCAGGTGGAAGGCGGCGATCTCGGCGTTGGGAGGAGATCCTGAAGGACTTACCTGTCCAGGTGGAAGGCGGCGATCTCGGCGTTGGGAGGAGATCCTGAAGGACTTACCTGTCCAGGTGGAAGGCGGCGATCTCGGCGTTGGGAGGAGATCCTGAAGGACTTACCTGTCCAGGTGGAAGGCGGCGATCTCGGCGTTGGGAGGAGATCCTGAAGGACTTACCTGTCCAGGTGGAAGGCGGCGATCTCGGCGTTGGGAGGAGATCCTGAAGGACTTACCTGTCCAGGTGGAAGGCGGCGATCTCGGCGTTGGGAGGAGATCCTGAAGGACTTACCTGTCCAGGTGGAAGGCGGCGATCTCGGCGTTGGGAGGAGATCCTGAAGGACTTACCTGTCCAGGTGGAAGGCGGCGATCTCGGCGTTGGGAGGAGATCCTGAAGGACTTACCTGTCCAGGTGGAAGGCGGCGATCTCGGCGTTGGGAGGAGATCCTGAAGGACTTACCTGTCCAGGTGGAAGGCGGCGATCTCGGCGTTGGGAGGAGATCCTGAAGGACTTACCTGTCCAGGTGGAAGGCGGCGATCTCGGCGTTGGGAGGAGATCCTGAAGGACTTACCTGTCCAGGTGGAAGGCGGCGATCTCGGCGTTGGGAGGAGATCCTGAAGGACTTACCTGTCCAGGTGGAAG
>NW_024404548.1:0-20000 GCF_905171775.1 Rana temporaria | reverse complement strand
TTCAGGTAGCGCACAGCAGTCACACGGGGACTTTTCTCCACTCTGCGCTTCAGGTAGCGCACAGCAGTCACACGGGGACTTTTCTCCACTCTACACTTCAGGTAGCGCACAGCAGTCACACGGGACTTTTCTCCACTCTGCTCTTCAGGTAGCGCACAGCAGTCACACGGGGACTTTTCTCCACTCTGCTCTTCAGGTAGCGCACAGCAGTCACACGGGGACTTTTCTCCACTCTGCTCTTCAGGTAGCGCTCAGCAGTCACACGGGGACTTTTCTCCACTCTGCTCTTCAGGTAGCGCACAGCAGTCACACGGGGACTTTTCTCCACTCTGCTCTTCAGGTAGCGCACAGCAGTCACACGGGGACTTTTCTCCACTCTGCTCTTCAGGTAGCGCGCAGCAGTCACACGGGGACTTTTCTCCACTCTGCTCTTCAGGTAGCGCTCAGCAGTCACACGGGGACTTTTCTCCACTCTACGCTTCAGGTAGCGCTCAGCAGTCACACGGGGACTTTTCTCCACTCTGCTCTTCAGGTAGCGCACAGCAGTCACACGGGGACTTTTCTCCACTCTACGCTTCAGGTAGCGCTCAGCAGTCACACGGGGACTTTTCTCCACTCTACGCTTCAGGTAGCGCACAGCAGTCAAAGTCAGCATCTTCTTTCTGCCACGACCAGGTAGCGTTTCAACAGTGCCCATTGCCTTGAATTTTGCATTTACTATTGTATTACAAAACCAATTGATGTCATTTTAGTTGCATATGGTTCTTTATGAAGTCCTTGTAGGATTTCATTCTGAATACAATTACAAATGTACACTAAATTCCCTAAAACCCTTTACAGCATTGGGGGGTTCAATCATTTTGAACAAAACTGTAAGGACCTCGTCCTCCAAGGTCAAAATCATTATATTTTTTATTTTTATTTTTTTTATGACACGACACCCGCACACTCAGAGACACGACCCCCGCACACTCAGAGATACGACCCCCGCACACTCAGAGACACGACCCCCCGCACACTCAGAGACACGACCCCCGCACACTCAGAGACACGACCCCCGCACACTCAGAGACACGACACCCGCACACTCAGAGACACGACCCCCGCACACTCAAGAGATACGACCCCCGCACACTCAGAGACACGACCCCCGCACACTCAGAGACACGACCCCCGCACACTCAAGAGATACGACCCCCGCACACTCAGAGACACGACCCCCGCACACTCAAGAGATACGACCCCCGCACACTCAGAGACACGACCCCCGCACACTCAGAGACACGACCCCCGCACACTCAGAGACACGACCCCCGCACACTCAGAGACACGACCCCCGCACACTCAGAGACACGACCCCCGCACACTCAAGAGATACGACCCCCGCACACTCAGAGACACGACCCCCGCACACTCAAGAGATACGACCCCCGCACACTCAGAGACACGACCCCCGCACACTCAGAGACACGACCCCCGCACACTCAGAGACACGACCCCCGCACACTCAGAGATACGACCCCCGCACACTCAGAGACACGACCCCCGCACACTCAGAGACACGACCCCCGCACACTCAGAGACACGACCCCCGCACACTCAAGAGATACGACCCCCGCACACTCAGAGACACGACCCCCGCACACTCAGAGACACGACCCCCGCACACTCAAGAGATACGACCCCCGCACACTCAGAGACACGACCCCCGCACACTCAGAGACACGACCCCCGCACACTCAGAGACACGACCCCCGCACACTCAAGAGATACGACCCCCGCACACTCAGAGACACGACCCCCGCACACTCAGAGACACGACACCCGCACACTCAGAGACACGACCCCCGCACACTCAGAGACACGACCCCCGCACACTCAGAGACACGACCCCCGCACACTCAAGAGATACGACCCCCGCACACTCAGAGACACGACCCCCGCACACTCAGAGACACGACACCCGCACACTCAGAGACACGACCCCCGCACACTCAGAGACACGACCCCCGCACACTCAAGAGATACGACCCCCGCACACTCAGAGACACGACCCCCGCACACTCAGAGACACGACCCCCGCACACTCAGACACGACCCCCACACACTCAGAGACACGACCCCCGCACACTCAGAGACACGACCCCCGCACACTCAAGAGATACGACCCCCGCACACTCAGAGACACGACCCCCGCACACTCAGAGACACGACACCCGCACACTCAGAGACACGACCCCCGCACACTCAGAGACACGACCCCCGCACACTCAAGAGATACGACCCCCGCACACTCAGAGACACGACCCCCGCACACTCAGAGACACGACACCCGCACACTCAGAGACACGACCCCCGCACACTCAGAGACACGACCCCCGCACACTCAGAGACACGACCCCCGCACACTCAAGAGACACGACCCCCGCACACTCAGAGACACGACCCCCGCACACTCAGAGACACGACCCCCGCACACTCAGAGACACGACCCCCGCACACTCAGAGACACGACCCCCGCACACTCAGAGACACGACCCCCGCACACTCAGAGACACGACCCCCGCACACTCAGAGACACGACCCCCGCACACTCAGAGACACGACCCCCGCACACTCAGAGACACGGCCCCCGCACACTCAGAGACACGACCCCCGCACACTCAGAGATACGACGACCGCACACTCAGACACGACCCCCACACACTCAGAGACACGACCCCC
The DNA here is from genome assembly GCF_905171775.1 of Rana temporaria. Taxonomy (NCBI): domain Eukaryota; kingdom Metazoa; phylum Chordata; class Amphibia; order Anura; family Ranidae; genus Rana; species Rana temporaria. The sequence goes on along the minus strand of NW_024404548.1, from coordinate 17,276 downwards.
GCACACTCAGAGACACGACCCGCGCACACTCAAGAGATACGACCCCCCGCACACTCAGAGACACGACCCCCGCACACTCAGAGACACGACCCCCGCACACTCAGAGACACGACCCCCGCACACTCAGAGACACGACCCCCGCACACTCAGAGACACGACCCCCGCACACTCAGAGATACGACGACCGCACACTCAGACACGACCCCCGCACACTCAGAGACACGACCCCCGCACACTCAGAGACACGACCCCCGCACACTCAGAGACACGACACCCGCACACTCAGAGATACGACCCCCGCACACTCAAGAGATACGACCCCCGCACACTCAGAGATACGACGACCGCACACTCAGACACGACCCCCGCACACACTCAGAGACACGACGGCCGGACTCAGAGACACGACCCCCGCGCACACTCAAGAGATACGACCCCCGCACACTCAGAGACACGACCCCCGCGCACACTCAGAGACACGACCCCCGCACACTCAGAGATACGACCCCCGCACACTCAGAGACACGACCCCCGCACACTCAGAGACACGACCCCCGCACACTCAAGAGATACGACCCCCGCACACTCAGAGACACGACCCCCGCACACTCAGAGACACGACCCCCGCACACTCAGAGACACGACACCCGCACACTCAGAGATACGACGACCGCACACTCAGACACGACCCCCGCACACTCAGAGATACGACCCCCGCACACTCAGAGACACGACCCCCGCACACTCAGAGACACGACCCCCGCACACTCAGAGACACGACCCCCGCACACTCAGAGACACGACCCCCGCGCACTCAGAGACACGACCCCCGCGCACTCAGAGACACGACCCCCGCGCACTCAGAGACACGACCCCCGCACACTCAGAGACACGACCCCCGCACACTCAGAGACACGACACCCGCACACTCAGAGACACGACCCCCGCACACTCAGAGACACGACCCCCGCACACTCAGAGACACGACCCCCGCACACTCAGAGACACGACCCCCGCACACTCAGAGACACGACGGCCGGACTCAGAGACACGACCCCCGCGCACTCAGAGACACGACCCCCGCGCACTCAGAGACACGACCCCCGCGCACTCAGAGACACGACCCCCGCGCACTCAGAGACACGACCCCCGCGCACTCAGAGACACGACCCCCGCACACTCAGAGATACGACCCCCGCACACTCAGAGACACGACCCCCGCACACTCAGAGACACGACCCCTGCACACTCAGAGATACGACCCCCGCACACTCAGAGACACGACCCCCGCACACTCAGAGATACGACCCCCGCACACTCAGAGATACGACCCCCGCACACTCAGAGACACGACCCCCGCACACTCAGAGACACGACCCCCGCGCACACTCAGAGACACGACCCCCGCGCACACTCAGAGACACGACCCCCGCACACTCAGAGACACGACCCCCGCACACTCAGAGACACGACCCCCGCACACTCAGAGACACGACCCCCGCACACTCAGAGACACGACCCCCGCACACTCAGAGACACGACCCCCGCACACTCAGAGACACGACCCCCGCACACTCAGAGACACGACCCCCGCACACTCAGAGACACGACCCCCGCACACTCAGAGACACAACCCCCGCACACTCAAGAGATACGACCCCCGCACACTCAGACACGACCCCCGCACACTCAGAGACACGACCCCCGCACACTCAGAGACACGACCCCCACACACTCAGAGACACGACCCCCACACACTCAGAGACACGACCCCCCGCACACTCAGACACGACCCCCGCACACTCAGAGACACGACCCCCGCACACTCAGAGACACGACCCCCGCACACTCAGAGACACGACCCCCGCACACTCAGAGACACGACCCCCGCACACTCAGAGACACGACCCCCGCACACTCAGAGATACGACGACCGCACACTCAGAGACACGACCCCCGCACACTCAGAGACACGACCCCCGCACACTCAGAGACACGACCCCCGCGCACACTCAGAGACACGACCCCCGCGCACACTCAGAGACACGACCCCCGCACACTCAGAGACACGACCCCCGCACACTCAGACACGACCCCCGCACACTCAGAGATACGACCCCCGCGCACTCAGAGATACGACCCCCGCACACTCAGAGATACGACCCCCGCACACTCAGAGACACGACCCCCGCACACTCAGAGACACGACCCCCGCACACTCAGAGACACGACCCCCGCACACTCAGAGATACGACCCCCGCACACTCAGAGATACGACCCCCGCACACTCAGAGACACGACCCCCGCACACTCAAGAGACACGACCCCCGCACACTCAGAGATACGACCCCCGCACACTCAGAGACACGACCCCCGCACACTCAGAGACACGACCCCCGCACACTCAGAGACACGACCCCCGCACACTCAGAGACACGACCCCCGCACACTCAGAGACACGACCCCCGCACACTCAGAGACACGACCCCCGCACACTCAGAGACACGACCCCCGCACACTCAGAGACACGACCCCCGCACACTCAGAGACACAACCCCCGCACACTCAAGAGATACGACCCCCGCACACTCAGAGACACGACCCCCGCACACTCAGAGACACAACCCCCGCACACTCAAGAGATACGACCCCCGCACACTCAGACACGACCCCCGCACACTCAGAGACACGACCCCCGCACACTCAGAGACACGACCCCCACACACTCAGAGACACGACCCCCGCACACTCAGACACGACCCCCGCACACTCAGAGACACGACCCCCGCACACTCAGAGATACGACCCCCGCACACTCAGAGACACGACCCCCGCACACTCAGAGACACGACCCCCGCACACTCAGAGACACGACCCCCGCACACTCAGAGATACGACGACCGCACACTCAGAGACACGACCCCCGCACACTCAGAGACACGACCCCCGCACACTCAGAGACACGACCCCCGCGCACACTCAGAGACACGACCCCCGCGCACACTCAGAGACACGACCCCCGCACACTCAGAGACACGACCCCCGCACACTCAGACACGACCCCCGCACACTCAGAGATACGACCCCCGCGCACTCAGAGATACGACCCCCGCACACTCAGAGACACGACCCCCGCGCACTCAGAGACACGACCCCCGCACACTCAGAGACACGACCCCCGCACACTCAGAGATACGACCCCCGCACACTCAGAGATACGACCCCCGCACACTCAGAGATACGACCCCCGCACACTCAGAGACACGACCCCCGCACACTCAAGAGACACGACCCCCGCACACTCAGAGATACGACCCCCGCACACTCAGAGACACGACCCCCGCACACTCAGAGACACGACCCCCGCACACTCAGAGACACGACCCCCGCACACTCAGAGACACGACCCCCGCACACTCAGAGACACGACCCCCGCACACTCAGAGACACGACCCCCGCACACTCAGAGACACGACCCCCGCACACTCAGAGACACGACCCCCGCACACTCAGAGACACAACCCCCGCACACTCAAGAGATACGACCCCCGCACACTCAGAGACACGACCCCCGCACACTCAGAGACACAACCCCCGCACACTCAAGAGATACGACCCCCGCACACTCAGACACGACCCCCGCACACTCAGAGACACGACCCCCGCACACTCAGAGACACGACCCCCACACACTCAGAGACACGACCCCCGCACACTCAGACACGACCCCCGCACACTCAGAGACACGACCCCCGCACACTCAGAGATACGACCCCCGCACACTCAGAGACACGACCCCCGCACACTCAGAGACACGACCCCCGCACACTCAGAGACACGACCCCCGCACACTCAGAGACACGACCCCCGCACACTCAGAGACACGACCCCCGCACACTCAGAGACACGACCCCCGCACACTCAGAGACACGACCCCCGCGCACACTCAGAGACACGACCCCCGCGCACACTCAGAGACACGACCCCCGCACACTCAGAGACACGACCCCCGCACACTCAGACACGACCCCCGCACACTCAGAGATACGACCCCCGCGCACTCAGAGATACGACCCCCGCACACTCAGAGACACGACCCCCGCGCACTCAGAGACACGACCCCCGCACACTCAGAGACACGACCCCCGCACACTCAGAGATACGACCCCCGCACACTCAGAGATACGACCCCCGCACACTCAGAGATACGACCCCCGCACACTCAAGAGACACGACCCCCGCACACTCAGAGATACGACCCCCGCACACTCAGAGACACGACCCCCGCACACTCAGAGACACGACCCCCGCACACTCAGAGACACGACCCCCGCACACTCAGAGATACGACCCCCGCACACTCAGAGACACGACCCCCGCACACTCAGAGACACGACCCCCGCACACTCAGAGACACGACCCCCGCACACTCAGAGATACGACGACCGCACACTCAGAGACACGACCCCCGCACACTCAGAGACACGACCCCCGCACACTCAGAGACACGACCCCCGCGCACACTCAGAGACACGACCCCCGCGCACACTCAGAGACACGACCCCCGCACACTCAGAGACACGACCCCCGCACACTCAGACACGACCCCCGCACACTCAGAGATACGACCCCCGCGCACTCAGAGATACGACCCCCGCACACTCAGAGACACGACCCCCGCGCACTCAGAGACACGACCCCCGCACACTCAGAGACACGACCCCCGCACACTCAGAGATACGACCCCCGCGCACTCAGAGATACGACCCCCGCACACTCAGAGACACGACCCCCGCGCACTCAGAGACACGACCCCCGCACACTCAGAGACACGACCCCCGCACACTCAGAGACACGACCCCCGCACACTCAGAGACACGACCCCCGCACACTCAGAGACACGACCCCCGCACACTCAGAGACACGACCCCCGCACACTCAGAGACACGACCCCCGCACACTCAGAGACACGACCCCCGCACACTCAGAGACACGACCCCCGCACACTCAGAGACACGACCCCCGCACACTCAGAGACACGACCCCTGCACACTCAGAGACACGACACCCGCACACTCAGAGATACGACCCCCGCACACTCAGAGATACGACCCCCGCACACTCAGAGACACGACCCCCGCGCACACTCAAGAGATACGACCCCCGCACACTCAAGAGACACGACCCCCGCACACTCAGAGACACGACCCCCGCACACTCAGAGATACGACCCCCGCACACTCAGAGACACGACCCCCGCACACTCAGAGATACGACCCCCGCACACTCAGAGACACGACCCCCGCGCACACTCAAGAGATACGACCCCCGCACACTCAAGAGATACGACCCCCGCACACTCAGAGACACGACCCCCGCACACTCAGAGATACGACCCCCGCACACTCAGAGACACGACCCCCGCACACTCAGAGACACGACCCCCGCACACTCAGAGACACGACCCCCGCACACTCAGAGACACGACCCCCGCACACTCAGAGATACGACCCCCGCACACTCAGAGACACGACCCCCGCACACTCAGAGATACGACCCCCGCACACTCAGAGACACGACCCCCGCGCACACTCAAGAGATACGACCCCCGCACACTCAAGAGATACGACCCCCGCACACTCAGAGACACGACCCCCGCACACTCAGAGATACGACCCCCGCACACTCAGAGACACGACCCCCGCACACTCAGAGACATGACCCCCGCACACTCAGAGACACGACCCCCGCACACTCAGAGATACGACCCCCGCACACTCAGAGACACGACACCCGCACACTCAGAGACACGACCCCCGCACACTCAGAGACACGACCCCCGCACACTCAGAGACACGACCCCCGCACACTCAGAGACACGACCCCCGCACACTCAAGAGATACGACCCCCGCACACTCAGAGACACGACCCCCGCACACTCAGAGACACGACCCCCGCACACTCAGAGACACGACCCCCGCACACTCAGAGACACGACCCCCGCACACTCAGAGACACGACCCCCGCACACTCAGAGACACGACACCCGCACACTCAGAGACACGACCCCCGCACACTCAGAGACACGACCCCCGCACACTCAAGAGATACGACCCCCGCACACTCAGAGACACGACCCCCGCACACTCAGAGACACGACCCCCGCACACTCAGAGACACGACCCCCGCACACTCAAGAGATACGACCCCCGCACACTCAGAGACACGACCCCCGCACACTCAGAGACACGACCCCCGCACACTCAGAGACACGACCCCCGCACACTCAGAGACACGACACCCGCACACTCAGAGACACGACGACCGCACACTCAGAGACACGACCCCCGCACACTCAGAGACACGACCCCCGCACACTCAGAGACACGACCCCCGCACACTCAGAGACACGACCCCCGCACACTCAGAGACACGACCCCCGCACACTCAGAGACACGACCCCCGCACACTCAGAGACACGACCCCCGCACACTCAGAGACACGACCCCCGCACACTCAGAGATACGACCCCCGCACACTCAGAGACACGACCCCCGCACACTCAGAGACACGACACCCGCACACTCAGAGACACGACACCCGCACACTCAGAGACACGACCCCCGCACACTCAGAGACACGACCCCCGCGCACTCAGAGACACGACCCCCGCGCACTCAGAGACACGACCCCCGCGCACTCAGAGACACGACCCCCGCGCACTCAGAGACACGACCCCCGCGCACTCAGAGACACGACCCCCGCGCACTCAGAGACACGACCCCCGCGCACTCAGAGACACGACCCCCGCACACTCAGAGACACGACCCCCGCACACTCAGAGATACGACCCCCGCACACTCAGAGACACGACCCCCGCACACTCAGAGATACGACCCCCGCACACTCAGAGATACGACCCCCGCACACTCAGAGACACGACCCCCGCACACTCAGAGACACGACCCCCGCACACTCAGAGACACGACCCCCGCACACTCAGAGACACGACCCCCGCACACTCAGAGATACGACCCCCGCACACTCAGAGACACGACCCCCGCGCACTCAGAGACACGACCCCCGCACACTCAGAGACACGACCCCCGCACACTCAGAGATACGACCCCCGCACACTCAGAGACACGACCCCCGCACACTCAGAGACACGACCCCCGCACACTCAGAGATACGACCCCCGCACACTCAGAGACACGACCCCCGCGCACTCAGAGATACGACCCCCGCACACTCAGACACGACCCCCGCACACTCAGAGATACGACGACCGCACACTCAGAGACACGACCCCCGCACACTCAGAGACACGACCCCCGCACACTCAGAGACACGACCCCCGCGCACACTCAGAGACACGACCCCCGCGCACACTCAGAGACACGACCCCCGCACACTCAGAGACACGACCCCCGCACACTCAGACACGACCCCCGCGCACTCAGACACGACCCCCGCGCACTCAGAGATACGACCCCCGCACACTCAGAGACACGACCCCCGCACACTCAGAGACACGACCCCCGCACACTCAGAGACACGACCCCCGCACACTCAGAGACACGACCCCCGCACACTCAGAGACACGACCCCCGCACACTCAGAGACACGACCCCCGCACACTCAGAGACACGACCCCCGCACACTCAGAGACACGACCCCCGCACACTCAGAGACACGACCCCCGCGCACACTCAAGAGATACGACCCCCGCACACTCAGAGACACGACCCCTGCACACTCAGAGACACGACCCCCGCACACTCAGAGACACGACCCCCGCACACTCAGAGATACGACCCCCGCACACTCAGAGATACGACCCCCGCACACTCAGAGATACGACCCCCGCACACTCAGAGACACGACCCCCGCACACTCAGAGACACGACCCCCGCGCACACTCAAGAGATACGACCCCCGCACACTCAAGAGATACGACCCCCGCACACTCAGAGACACGACCCCCGCACACTCAGAGATACGACCCCCGCACACTCAGAGACACGACCCCCGCACACTCAGAGACACGACCCCCGCACACTCAGAGACACGACCCCCGCACACTCAGACACGACCCCCGCACACTCAGAGACACGACCCCCGCACACTCAGAGACACGACCCCCGCACACTCAGAGACACGACCCCCGCACACTCAGAGACACGACCCCCGCACACTCAGACACGACCCCCGCACACTCAGAGACACGACCCCCGCACACTCAGAGACACGACCCCCGCACACTCAGAGACACGACCCCCGCACACTCAGAGACACGACCCCCGCACACTCAGAGACACGACCCCCGCACACTCAGAGACACGACCCCCGCACACTCAGAGACACGATCCCCGCACACTCAGAGACACGACCCCCGCACACTCAGAGATACGACCCCCGCACACTCAGAGACACGACCCCCGCACACTCAGAGACACGACCCCCGCACACTCAGAGACACGACCCCCGCACACTCAGAGACACGACCCCCGCACACTCAGAGACACAACGGCGTATCTCTTTCTGAATCCGGCCCACACACATATTGTATATCTGAAAATCCATCAATCCTGATGTACTGACGGACAATTTCATTCCTTGAGACCCAAAACACCAGGACAGTACAAATACCCCCAAAATCACCCCTTTGTGGAGAGTAGACAGTCCCCCTCCACCAACATAATTCGCTCTGATTGGCTGCTGTGGAAGAGGCGGAGCTCCCGTCACTTACCCTGGCTGCAGTCACACTCCCCGTTCAGAGTCTTCTCATCCGGACTGTAATCTGCAAAACATGAAGAGCCAGAGGATCACACCCATGGAGTTTCACCACCCCCCTCTCTGATCCCTTCCACCCCCCTATTACCGCCCCCCTCTCTGATCCCTTCCACCCCCCTCTGCCATTACCGCCCCCCTCTCTGATCCCTTCCACCCCCCTCTGCCATTACCGCCCCCCTCTCTGATCCCTTCCACCCCCCTCTGCCATTACCGCCCCCCTCTCTGATCCCTTCCACCCCCCTCTGCCATTACCGCCCCCCCTCTCTGATCCCTTCCACCCCCCTCTGCCATTACCGCCCCCCTCTCTGATCCCTTCCACCCCCCTCTGCCATTACCCGCCCCCCTCTCTGATCCCTTCCACCCCCCTCTGCCATTACCGCCCCCCTCTCTGATCCCTTCCACCCCCCTCTGCCATTACCGCCCCCCTCTCTGATCCCTTCCACCCCCCTCTGCCATTACCGCCCCCCTCTCTGATCCCTTCCACCCCCCTCTGCCATTACCGCCCCCCTCTCTGATCCCTTCCACCCCCCTCTGCCATTACCGCCCCCCTCTCTGATCCCTTCCACCCCCCTCTGCCATTACCGCCCCCCTCTCTGATCCCTTCCACCCCCCTCTGCCATTACCGCCCCCCTCTCTGATCCCTTCCACCCCCCTCTGCCATTACCGCCCCCCTCTCTGATCCCTTCCACCCCCCTCTGCCATTACCGCCCCCCTCTCTGATCCCTTCCACCCCCCTCTGCCATTACCGCCCCCCTCTCTGATCCCTTCCACCCCCCTCTGCCATTACCGCCCCTCTCTCTGATCCCTTCCACCCCCCTCTGCCATTACCGCCCCCTCTCTGATCCCTTCCACCCCCCTCTGCCATTACCGCCCCCCTCTCTGATCCCTTCCCCCCCCTCTGCCATTACCGCCCCGCTCTCTGATCCCTTCCACCCCCCTCTCTGATCCCTTCCACCCCCCTCTCTGATCCCTTCCACCCCCCTCTGCCATTACCGCCCCCCTCTCTGATCCCTTCCACCCCCCTCTGCCATTACCGCCCCCCTCTCTGATCCCTTCCACCCCCCTCTCTGATCCCTACCGCCCCCCTCTCTGATCCCTACCGCCCCCCTCTCTGATCCCTACCGCCCCCCCTCTCTGATCCCTACCGCCCCCTCTCTGATCCCTACCGCTCCCCTCTGTGTCCACTACCGCCCCCCTCTCTGATCCCTACCGCCCCCCTCTGTGTCCACTACCGCCCCCCTCTCTGATTCCTACCGCCCCCCTCTCTGAACTCTACCACCCCCCTCTGCCATTACCGCCCCCCTCTCTGTCCACACTGATATACAGTGCCTGGAAAAAGTATTCATACTCCTTGAAATTTTCCACACTTTGTCATGTTACAACCAAAAACATAAATGTATTTTATTGGGGTTTTATGTGAGAGACAAAGTGTCACATAATTGTGAAGTGGAAGGAAAATGATACAAATAAATATGTGAAAAATGCGGGGGGCATTTGTATAGCGCCCCCCGGAGGCAATACTTTGTAGAACCCCCTTTCTCTTACAGCTGCAAGTCTTAACTCCAATGTAAAAATCCATATAAAAGTAAAGGAGTAGACCTTCAAGAAATACAAGGCTGAGGGGTCATCATCAGCATTCAGACTTTACAAAGAATGCAACAAGAAATGTAAGGGGGCAATCAGGGGGGCTAAGATAGAACATGAAAGACACATAGCGGAGGAGAGCAAGAAAAAATCCCAAGACATTACTTAAAGGGGTTGTAAACCTTTGTGCATCCCAAGCATTAAGGTGACCAGCCCCCCAGCCCGTTTTACTTACCTGAGCCCCGTATTTCCCATGGCGGGACGTGCTTTCCCTCTCTGCATGAGGTCCTGGCTCTTGATTGGATAGATTGATAGCAGCGCAGCCATTGGCTCCCACTGCTGTCAATCAAATCCAGTGACGCAGGGTCCGGCCTTCGTGTCTATGGATGCAAATGCTGGACTCGGGAGTGCGCTTCTCTTAGGGGAGGAGCTGGGAGAGCCGCTGAGGGACCCCAGAAGTCAAGGATTGGGGCCACTCTGTGCAAAACAAGCTGCACAGTGGCTGCAAGTATAATGTGTTTGTTATTTAAACCGAAAAAAAAAAAAAGGAGGACAGACCATATTGGCCCCATAAAGAATGAGGAAAGACATCTGGTTACAAAGAATGGGGAAGTTATTGAGTTTATTCCTCTCCTCATGAGGAAATCGGGGGGAGGGGCTTCAGTAATCAAAACTGCAGTGTTCATCCTCCTGACACATCACAGGAAGCCCCTCCATGGAGGACAGAGGACAGAATTAGAATCAGACTTGGGAAGTTAACATTAATAAAATCACCGGGACCAGATGACTTGCACCTTAGGGAACTCAGTCAAGTAATTGCCAGACCATTGTTCCTAGTTTTTACTGACAGTTTACTGACTGGAATGGTACCAGCTGATTGGAGAAAAGCCAATGTAGCACCAATATTTAAAAAGAGCCCAAAAATACATCCCTGGGAATTACAGAGCAGTCAGCCTAACATCAATAGTATGTAAGCTCTTGGAGGAGATGATAGGGGATTATATACAAGATTTTAGTAATGAATATGGTATCATTAGCAGTAATCAGTATAGAATCGTTATTGCCAAACCAATCTATTACCCTTATATGAGGAGGTGAGTTGCCATATAAAGGAAGGTCCGTAGACGTGGTGTATCTAGATAAAGGAAGGTCCATAGACGTGGTGTATCTAGATAAAGGAAGGCCCGTAGATGTGGTGTATCTGGATAAAGGAAGGTCCGTAGACGTGGTGTATCTGGATAAAGGAAGGCCCGTAGACGTGGTGTATCTGGATAAAGGAAGGCCCGTAGACGTGGTGTATCTGGATAAAGGAAGGCCCGTAGACGTGGTGTATCTAGATAAAGGAAGGCCCGTAGACGTGGTGTATCTAGATAAAGGAAGGTCTGTAGATGTGGTGTATCTAGATAAAGGAAGGTCCGTAGATGTGGTGTATCTAGATAAAGGAAGGCCCGTAGACGTGGTGTATCTAGATAAAGGAAGGCCCGTAGATGTGGTGTATCTAGATAAAGGAAGACCCATAGATGTGGTGTATCTAGATAAAGGAAGGCCTGTAGACGTGGTGTATCTGGATAAAGGAAGGCCCGTAGACGTGGTGTATCTGGATAAAGGAAGGTCTGTAGATGTGGTGTATCTAGATAAAGGAAGGCTGTAGATGTGGTGTATCTAGATAAAGGAAGGCCCGTAGACGTGGTGTATCTGGATAAAGGAAGGCCCGTAGATGTGGTGTATCTGGATAAAGGAAGGCCCGTAGACGTGGTGTATCTAGATAAAGGAAGACCCGTAGACGTGGTGTATCTGGATAAAGGAAGGCCCGTAGATGTGGTGTATCTAGATAAAGGAAGGCCCGTAGATGTGGTGTATCTAGATAAAGGAAGGCCCGTAGATGTGGTGTATCTAGATAAAGGAAGGCCTGTAGACGTGGTGTATCTGGATAAAGGAAGGCCCGTAGACGTGGTGTATCTGGATAAAGGAAGGCCCGTAGATGTGGTGTATCTAGATAAAGGAAGGCCCGTAGACGTGGTGTATCTGGATAAAGGAAGGTCCGTAGACGTGGTGTATCTAGATAAAGGAAGGCTGTAGATGTGGTGTATCTAGATAAAGGAAGGCCCGTAGACGTGGTGTATCTGGATAAAGGAAGGTCTGTAGATGTGGTGTATCTAGATAAAGGAAGGCCCGTAGACGTGGTGTATCTAGATAAAGGAAGACCCGTAGACGTGGTGTATCTGGATAAAGGAAGGCCCGTAGATGTGGTGTATCTAGATAAAGGAAGGCCCGTAGATGTGGTGTATCTAGATAAAGGAAGGCCTGTAGACGTGGTGTATCTGGATAAAGGAAGGCCCGTAGACGTGGTGTATCTGGATAAAGGAAGGCCCGTAGACGTGGTGTATCTAGATAAAGGAAGGTCTGTAGATGTGGTGTATCTAGATAAAGGAAGGTCTGTAGACGTGGTGTATCTGGATAAAGGAAGGCCCGTAGACGTGGTGTATCTGGATAAAGGAAGGCCCGTAGATGTGGTGTATCTAGATAAAGGAAGGCCCGTAGACGTGGTGTATCTGGATAAAGGAAGGTCCGTAGACGTGGTGTATCTAGATAAAGGAAGGCTGTAGATGTGGTGTATCTAGATAAAGGAAGGCCCGTAGACGTGGTGTATCTGGATAAAGGAAGGTCTGTAGATGTGGTGTATCTAGATAAAGGAAGCCCCGTAGACGTGGTGTATCTAGATAAAGGAAGGCCCGTAGATATGGTGTATCTAGATAAAGGAAGGTCCGCAGATGTGGTGTATCTAGATAAAGGAAGGCCCGTAGACGTGGTGTATCTAGATAAAGGAAGGCCCGTAGACGTGGTGTATCTGGATAAAGGAAGGTCCGTAGATGTGGTGTATCTAGATAAAGGAAGGTCCGTAGATGTGGTGTATCTAGATAAAGGAAGGCCCGTAGACGTGGTGTATCTAGAATAAAGGAAGGTCCGTAGATGTGGTGTATCTAGATAAAGGAAGGCCCGTAGATGTGGTGTATCTAGATAAAGGAAGGCCTGTAGATGTGGTGTATCTAGATAAAGGAAGGCCCGTAGATGTGGTGTATCTAGATAAAGGAAGGCCCGTAGACGTGGTGTATCTGGATAAAGGAAGGTCTGTAGATGTGGTGTATCTAGATAAAGGAAGCCCCGTAGACGTGGTGTATCTAGATAAAGGAAGGCCCGTAGATATGGTGTATCTAGATAAAGGAAGGTCTGCAGATGTGGTGTATCTAGATAAAGGAAGGCCCGTAGACGTGGTGTATCTAGATAAAGGAAGGCCCGTAGACGTGGTGTATCTGGATAAAGGAAGGTCCGTAGATGTGGTGTATCTAGATAAAGGAAGGCCCGTAGACGTGGTGTATCTAGATAAAGGAAGGTCCGTAGATGTGGTGTATCTAGATAAAGGAAGGTCCGTAGATGTGGTGTATCTAGATAAAGGAAGGCCCGTAGATGTGGTGTATCTAGATAAAGGAAGGCCTGTAGATGTGGTGTATCTAGATAAAGGAAGGTCTGTAGATGTGGTGTATCTAGATAAAGGAAGGCCTGTAGATGTGGTGTATCTAGATAAAGGAAGGTCCGTAGACGTGGTGTATCTAGATAAAGGAAGGCCCGTAGATGTGGTGTATCTAGATAAAGGAAGGCCCGTAGATGTGGTGTATCTAGATAAAGGAAGGTCTGTAGATGTGGTGTATCTAGATAAAGGAAGGCCTGTAGATGTGGTGTATCTAGATAAAGGAAGGTCCGTAGACGTGGTGTATCTGGATAAAGGAAGGCCCGTAGATGTGGTGTATCTAGATAAAGGAAGGTCTGTAGATGTGGTGTATCTAGATAAAGGAAGGCCCGTAGATGTGGTGTATCTAGATAAAGGAAGGTCCGTAGACGTGGTGTATCTGGATAAAGGAAGGTCTGTAGATGTGGTGTATCTAGATAAAGGAAGGTCCGTAGACGTGGTGTATCTAGATAAAGGAAGGCCCGTAGACGTGGTGTATCTAGATAAAGGAAGGCCCGTAGATGTGGTGTATCTAGATAAAGGAAGGCCCGTAGACGTGGTGTATCTGGATAAAGGAAGGCCCGTAGACGTGGTGTATCTGGATAAAGGAAGGTCCGTAGACGTGGTGTATCTAGATAAAGGAAGGTCCGTAGACGTGGTGTATCTGGATAAAGGAAGGCCCGTAGACGTGGTGTATCTAGATAAAGGAAGGTCCATAGGCGTGGTGTATCTGGATAAAGGAAGGCCCGTAGATGTGGTGTATCTAGATAAAGGAAGGCCCGTAGACGTGGTGTATCTAGATAAAGGAAGGCCCGTAGATGTGGTGTATCTAGATAAAGGAAGGCCCGTAGACGTGGTGTATCTAGATAAAGGAAGGCCCGTAGATGTGGTGTATCTGGATAAAGGAAGGTCCGTAGATGTGGTGTATCTGGATAAAGGAAGGCCCGTAGATGTGGTGTATCTGGATAAAGGAAGGCCCGTAGACGTGGTGTATCTAGATAAAGGAAGGCCCGTAGACGTGGTGTATCTGGATAAAGGAAGGTCCTTAGATGTGGTGTATCTGGATAAAGGAAGGTCCGTAGATGTGGTGTATCTGGATAAAGGAAGGCCCGTAGATGTGGTGTATCTGGATAAAGGAAGGCCCGTAGACGTGGTGTATCTAGATAAAGGAAGGCCCATAGACGTGGTGTATCTAAATAAAGGAAGGCCCGTAGATGTAGTTTATCTAGATAAAGGAAGGCATCTGGGTGGTAAAAATATGTATGCAATCTATACACTGGGGGGGATCTAGGATGGAAAAGGACCTGGGGTTCCTAGTAGATGAGAGGCTCAGGTATGGGGGGGGGGGAACCTCTGGGGGTCCTAGTAGATGAGGGGCTCAGGTATGGGGGGGGGAACCTCTGGGGGGTCCTAGTAGATGAGGCTCAGCAATGAGGGGGAGGGAGGAGCTCAGGTATGGGGGAGGGGAGGAGCTCAGGTATGGGGGGGAACCTCTGGGGGTCCTAGTAGATGAGAGGCTCAGGTATGGGGGAGGGAGGAGCTCAGGTATGGGTAGGGGAGGAGCTCAGGTATGGGGGGAGGGAGGAGCTCAGGGGGTCCTAGTAGATGAGAGGCTCAGCAATGACAAGCTGCTGCTAACAAAGCAAACAGAATATTGGCATTAAAAAGGGGATGAACTCCAGAGATAAAAGGATAATTCTCTCCTCTACAAGACTCTGGTCCGGCCGCACCTGGAGTATGCCGTCCAGTTCTTGGCTCCAGTCCTCAGGAAGGATGTACTGGAAATGGAGAGAGTACAAAGAAGGACAACAAAGCTAATAAAGGGTCTGGAGGAGGAATGGAGGATATTAGTGATGAGGAAAGGTTGCGCGTTCTGAACAAACTACTGTTTGTTCACTAAGGTTCTCTTACAAACCTCTGAGGGCTTCACAGAACAGCTGTATTTGTACTGAGATTAAATGGCACACAGGTGGACTCTATTTACTAAATCAGGTGACTTCTGAAGGCGATTGGTTGCTTTAGATTTTAGTTAGGGGTATCAGAGTAAAGGGGGGGCTGACTACAAATGCCCCTCCCCCCCACACTTTTCACAGATTTATTTGTATCATTTTCCTTCCACTTCACAATTATGTGACACTTTGTGTCTCTCACATAAAATACATTTACATTTCTGGTTGTAACATGAAAAAATATGAGAAATTTCAAGGGGTATGAATACTTTTTCCAGGCTCTGTATATTCTGCAGAGTATCGCACCCCAGTCCTCTGTCTATCATGTGAATGCGGTGAAGTCACAGACAGGAGACGGTTAATGATCGGTGTGGACGGCTTATCCGGCAGACATATAATTAGAGGAGACGTGTTAATCACAGGTGTCGTTTGCAGCGTCTGATCCCTTCTATACAATGTGGGTGATGTGTCAGACCTTCAGGAGACCCATAGAGGTGGTAATGGGGGGGGGGAGAGTCCCATAGAGGTGGTAATAGGGGGGGTATAAGAGTCCCATAGAGGTGGTAATAGGGGGGGTGGAAGAGTCCCATAGAGGTGGTAATGGGGGGGGAAGAGTCCCATAGAGGTGGTAATGGGGGGGGGGGGGGGGTTCCCATAGAGGTGGTAATGGGGGGGGTGGAAGAGTCCCCATAGGAGGTGGTAATGGGGGGTGTAAGAGTCCCCATAGGAGGTGGTAATGGGGGGTGTAAGAGTCCCATAGAGGTGGTAATGGGGGGCTGGAAGAGTCCCATAGGGGTGGTAATAGGGGGGGGTGTAAGAGTCCCATAGAGGTGATAATGGGGGGGTGGAAGAGTCCCATAGAGGTGATAATGGGGGGGTGTAAGAGTCCCATAGAGGTGGTAATAGGGGGGGGTATAAGAGTCCCATAGAGGTGGTAATGGGGGGGGGGAGAGTCCCATAGAGGTGGTAATGGGGGGGTGGAAGAGTCCCATAGAGGTGGTAATGGGGGGGTGGAAGAGTCCCATAGAGGTGGTAATGGGGGGGTGGAAGAGTCCCATAGAGCTGGTAATGGGGGGGTGTAAGAGTCCCATAGAGGTGGTAATGGGGAGGGGGAAGAGTCCCATAGAGGTGGTAATGGGGGGTGGAAGAGTCCCATAGAGGTGGTAATGGGGGGTGGAAGAGTCCCATAGAGGTGGTAATGGGGGGGTGGAAGAGTCCCATAGAGGTGGTAATGGGGGGTGTAAGAGTCCCCATAGAGGTGATAATGGGGGGGGTGGAAGAGTCCCATAGAGGTGATAATGGGGGGGTGGAAGAGTCCCATAGAGGTGGTAATGGGGGGGGGTGGAAGAGTCCCATAGAGGTGGTAATGGGGGGGGGAAGAGTCCCATAGAGGTGGTAATGGGGGGGGGGGAAGAGTCCCATAGCGGTGGTAATGGGGGGG